>NC_092822.1:34442500-34582500 GCF_023375885.2 Dermacentor andersoni | reverse complement strand
GAAGAAGAAGAAGAAGAAGATGATGATGATGATGATGATGATGACGATGATTCTTGCGTCATGTCGCGCTGCACGGACCGCGGGCCGAACACCCACTGACCACTTAGAGCGTGCACTCGTGCTCAGCCACTCCTTCACGGTTGCTTTGGGCTGCATGCGAAATTCAAGTCCATCCCTGCGCTAACATTTCGAAAAGAGCGACAGCGAGAAGAGGCAGCGCTGCAAGGTCATTGCTTCTGTGCGCTCTGAAATTGAATCAAGTGCAACAATACAAGTAACAACAGCGGCAACAAAACAATATGGGAGGAAGGGGTGAGCGAGAGAGACAGAAAATAACGGCAGCAGCAGCAGCAACAGACACGGGAGCGAATTCGGAGTGCATTCGCATTAAGCCAATTTTCACGGACGGCGCGCACAACTGCTGCGCCGGCTCGTTAGGAGGAAGGGAGCAGCATCGCATTTACTCCAGTCTCTCGCTTCTGGAGTACGTCACGTGAGGCGATCCATCTCGCCGTGTACAACGCGAGCCTGATGGCCGCGGAAGGGGTCTCCTCTGTGCTTCGCGGCCGGTGGTCTCCGTTTAAAGATCCATTAATTCCGGCATCACGCAGTCGCGCCGTCTTTATCTATTCCCGCTGTTCTTTCTTCCTTTCTTTCCTTCTTTCTTCCTTTCTTTCTTTCTTTCTTTCTTTCTTTCTTTCTTTCTTTCTTTCTTTCTTTTCTTTCTTTCTTTCTTTCGTTCTTTCTTTTTTTCTTTCTTTCTTTCTTTTATTGCACACTTTATGAGAGTAAAACGAGCTGACCGACCCGAAACGTCACCGCTCGCCGTCGTGACTGGCTCCGCGGCCGAGGGTCCTTAGCGAGGCAGTAAATTTTAGTTTCTATCTATCTATCTATCTATCTATCTATCTATCTATCTATCTATCTATCTATCTATCTATCTATCTATCTATCTATCTATCTATCTATCTATCTATCTATCTATCTATTGATTTTCCTCATTCTCTCGTGCCCTCTGTGTTTCCATTCCGTATTTTTTCTTTCGTGAACCTTTTTTTGCCTTCCTGTAATTAAATGTCTGTTAATCTGTTCGAACTGTCAAGCTTTTGTGGCTCTGAGGCAGCGGGCGATCGAAAACCATTATCCATCCCATGTGTACCCTGCTGCGCAGATACCGCGCACATGGGTGAGGAATAGCTACGACGTTAGTTTAGTTGGTCGAAGCTAGTCTGTTCATCTTCGTGAAGTGGTAATTAATGTCAAGTACAACGCGTTAACCAGCGAAAGTGCATCGTTTGGATCAGCAAGGCAATTCTTGAGGCGTACCGTGTGTGAAAAAAAGAAAGAAAGAAACTCTGAAATTGGAACTTTGGCGGTGGACTCGCCCTTGATTTTTTATGACCGCTAATGGCACCATATGTGCGACACCCTACGGAGACAATGACTGACTGTCCGGTTAGTTGATTTGGAATTCTAACTCGCCCTTGTCCTTATAGCTCGCTCGCCCCTAAATGTCGTTGGCGTCGGTGCATGCAGTATTTTGTGCAACGTCCAATTAGTTAGGGCATAGCCATTTTGGCCGAATTGTCCGACTTGACCTGCCCGTGTTCGCGCTAGATCCCATCAATTTGTGCGGCGCTTCCGAAAAACGAAACTATGATAAGGGTTGTGCACACGACACGCGCTGACTCCCAACTGTGCGCCCCCCCTCCTTAAGAGTTTTGCGGTGTTATGGCGTACCTGCCTTTTCTGATGTTTCCAATGCGAAAGTGTACGTATATGGTGGCAGCTCTCTTCCAATAAGCCATAGCTGCTGTTAGGGCGTGGCCTGTATGCTCTAATTTCGTTTTTGATGAGCGCTTCGCAAATCACTACATGTGTGCATATACCAACTTGCTTGCTCAGTTTACGATCCTAATGAAGGTCCCAGTCGTATTAGCAGTGCTGCTGGCGCGCGTCAGAGTTATGCTTGATCACTTATCGTGCGTCCAGGGCTGTACTGTTCGTTTTCGAGAATGACCAGCTGCTGTTGGCTGCAGCCCGGGACGAAGAACCGGTGATGGCCGATGACGCATCACGTTCGCGAAGCATCCGACACTATAAGAGCAGTAATAGACCGACCGCTCACTTCCTTTATGGTGTTTACTTGGACACAGTGATTGGCTGGCAACTTCACCTACCGTATTGCGTTTCCGGCCCGCTAGAGCGGGTTATCGTATACCTGTTTGATCACTTGCAATGTGCGGTCGATCACCGAAGCAGCCGCTACGTGAGAACGATGATTGGCCACTGCGTTAAATATAGCATTTTTGGACAGCCGAAATGGTGGTTGACATAGCCGTCGTTTCTTAAAAAGGAATCGGAAGAAATGGTGTGATTTTCCAGCCGACTGGCTCTGCGTTAACTTTCGAGGATCTTATACAGCCGCTGAAACGATCCCATACTAGAAATACATTGAAATCTGTGACGTCACGTGCTGACCAACTGGCGCTGAGGTTCCGGCGCAGAGAGCGAAAAAGAAAAAGAACCCAGCAATATTATTTTTCATCTTCCGTAGTAAAGATGGCCATTTTCCCTCCAATTGAATGGTAATACAGCTTTGAAAGCATCAGTTCACCAGCACAATTGTATTTACCGTTATCTTTTAGTGTTACTTTCTACCGACTATTTAGAGGGTAATGGGAGCAACAACTCGCCCAGCGATGTGCCGTTTTACGGCAGTAGAGCGTGTAGTCCCGAGGCACGTAGGTAGGAGGCGACCCCTAGGAAAGGGTCTGTCAAATCACCATTTCTTGTCATTCGCCTCCTCGTTCCTGTCAATGCATGGCTTTCGAAGTAGCACAACGTTTCGAGGCTTTCGCTCCGGACGTTCTATATTTGCGCGTTCATATTATCTACCGAGAAGATCTGACTCATGTTTTCTTGGGTTGGTGATGTGCGGTAAGGTGGGCGCCGTGCTAGTGGGCGTGCTTAAATTTCGGAAAAAAGGGAAGCTGCATTGCAACACTCACAGTGGCGCCGTTAAGTTGCACGACGAAAGTGCATAGTGGAAAGTACGGCATGGTTCGCAGTTAAAGGGGACACCGAAACCAGTAGCAAATCCAGGAGAACGAGAACATTTAATCGCCTTTGTCGAAAGAACTGTGGCTGATGTAATCAACTGAATGCGCAAAAAAAGTGTGCCTTTTACTGTCATATGTCGGCAATATTCACTTGCATATATTAGTTGCGTGTTCTCATTAACAGTTTACCATGCTGTACGATACACGTTTTTCTCATATCTGAACATCTAAACGAAATCACCCGGCTTTCCCTAAACAGAGGCGCGCACGCAAAGTGACGCGAGGACGAATTCGCGCAGCGCTGTAGAGATTTAGAGCCGGTCTGAGCACGTAGGCAGAAAGCGCCCTCTGTGGGAGTTTCCTGTCCCTCTGCTTTCTTTTTCCCCCGTTCTCATTACTGTCAACGCATCCGCTCTTGAAGGAGCACGTCGTTCCAAGCCTTTCGCTCCCCGCGGTCACTCTCTAGCTGTGTGTGTGTGTGTGTGTGTGTGTGTGTGTGTGTGTGTGTGTGTGTGTGTGTGTGTGTGTGTGTGTGCGTGTGTGCGCGTTTTGCAACTCATTGCGATTGTCTTTTGCGAAGCCTTTACCCGAAGGGTCGTCCATTTTGCTACAAGCCTGGTCCCATTTCCTTTGAGGAGACCTCCTGCGTCGCGTTTGCGAGGGTTGTTGTTGAAGCGTAAGATGATAAATTCGGGTGGGAGGGGGGGGGGGGGCGCATCCTCAACGCGGAAGTGGTTAAACACGGATGCGCGCGCCCGTGCGGAGCAGTGCACGTGCAGTGCTCTACGTTGGACCTTTGGGCGCGGCGTTTGCGAGCAGTGCCTCCCACGATGCGAACGTGAAAACGATGTACCGCTTGCATGCGAAATGAGTTTGCGCGTTCTCGGTGCGCACGTGACGCATGTAATGGCAAAAGAAAAAAAAAAAGAAAGGAGTGGTGTGCCTCAATTTCTTTTCTTGTGTGTGCGTGCATCGTTAAATCTCTCGTGTATGATTTTGATCCGGTCGTTACGCTTTCGCTTCCGGAATGTGACTTTCGAATGTTGCTCACGTTTTCTGGTGTGACCAACAATTGTGATTCTGCGTGAACTTAAGAATAAGACAGAAGAACGATGTGAGAATAACGTTTCCAGCTCAACTGTGCATTACATATGCGAGAGCCGCCAGTCAACCAGTCATAAATACAAATTAACTGCGCGAAAACCTGTGCGGCTCCAAACTTCTAAATTTGTGTCGCTCCTGTGTGAAGAATGGGGCGGAATCATTGAAAGATTGCTTTAATGCCGTGATATGAGAGAAAGAGAGAGAGAGAGACAGTGGGAAGGGTAAAGGCGAAGATGTAAACCAGACGCACGTCCGGGTTCACTATTCGAACTGGTACAAACGCATTGAATGCAGCGGCGCCGTGGCATGTGACAGTTTTATGGCCGTTGGCGCATAGGCACACCCAAACGACATGCGACCTTTCTAGCTCAGGCATATCACAGGGAGAGGCTTTTAGCCTCGCATTCTGCGTCGCTTATACGGTATAACCCTTGTGCGCCTTCTGGGGGGGAGGGGGAGGTATTCTGTAAGATGCCACCGAGTGGACTGTCCATTTCGGCCCTTAAGGGCTTTGCTGAAGCTTTTAAGGACATGCGAATTGTGCGACCGTCTTTGAGTGTTGTAGCGGGTATACTATCGCGTTACGGTGTGAATTTTCCGATTTCCTTTTTCTCGTCTTCTTCATCTTTCTCCTTTTATTCCCTTTGCCTCTTTCCCCGGCACAAGGTAGCCGGCCGGTACTTACACTGGCCAACCTCCCTGTCTTTCCTCCCCTTTGTCTCCTCCCCCCCCCCCCCCCACCGGCCGCTGCTGATTGGCTAGGGCTGCTCGTTTCCTCGTCGCTTTTACAGCTGCATCCAATTTAGCAGTGACTGAATTGGACAGTCCACTAGGTGGACTCTTACAGAATAGCCCCCTCCCCCCTGACATGGTAGAGAAAAAAAAAAACAATCACTATCCTTTTCACTTTTCATTCTTTTTATTCGCCATAGGCTGGCAAGATGCCAAGCCTTCGTTCTACCGAATTTCATCCATTCGCAGCAGAGGCTGTTAAGAAATCAATAGAAATCGGAACGAAAAAAAAATCTCGTTTAATACGGACGGCGAACATTTTCGCGGCAGCGCCTGCGTCTGCGCCTAGTAGCGTGAAAACCAGCAACTTATCTCGGAAACAACGGCACATTGTAATTTGCTAATCACCTTCCCACTGATGCGAGACGAAGAAGAAACATATTTTTGGTGTCGATTTCTTGTCAGCACGAGAGAGGAGGGGGTCGGGGGAAGCAACTTTCGAAGCCGTTATTTTTTATCAAAGCAGCTGCCCTGGGCGCCGCGGTGTCTCTCACATCATAACTATACCAAGCCACGCTATACCTGCAAAGCTACATCTATAATGTAGACTACTGCGTTCTCAATCCTTAAGACACTCCGTACCCTCTTTCACATGCGCGCTCTAAGCTCGCTATGTTGGACCGTACGGAAAGGCTTTGGGTACGCGCTATGCCGAAGCTCTCTGTTTAACGTCGTTCAACCGCATCAAAAAGCCCCCTACGTCTTTACTCAATCTGCGCTGTAAACTAGAAGGAGCTGCGGATCATGCTCTAGATATTATACTTTCCCGACTGTCGCCGTGGTATTTCTCTCGACACGTTTACCTTTGCCTCTCCTGCAAACATGCCAGATGTTTGAACGTCAGTTTGAAAATAAAGTTACGGGACGTTTCACAGCGCGCTCGACTGCCTCGTTGACTTAGTTGCGAGTCGCTGCTCGCAGAGCGTCCTAGTTTACATCCGTAATGATTATCGTCATTTTCTTTTTTCATCGTAATGTGGCACCCACGCAAAAGTTTATATTTCCACGTCTTCGTTCTCGTCTGGGATATATCCGTCCCACGCTTCGCTTCAAAGGGCGAGTGCACGTATTGTCAGTGTTTCCAGTGGGCTCGCAGTGAACAAATCGTTCCGTTTCCTTGCTCGGCTCTTAATTGCCTTCTGCTTGCACTGCTTGCGTCGTTGCTTCGATGCTGCTTGTCGTGTCATTCGTCACGTGTAACCCAGAATCAGACGCTGTGTAACATCCTTATGCGACATAATATGTCCAATGCGAACACAAAGTTTAGCAGCCGTTGCGTTCGCCCAGTTCTGTCTTTCCTGTGTTTATTACCTGCAAGGAACGCTTGGTTGGGCCGGCTGTCCTATGTATCGCAACCGAACGCTAGACAGAGAATGCCGGGATTGATGACGGGCTTAATAACCTTCCACTCATTGTGGCTCGAATCGTTTGTGGATACGCGAAACATCTTGCTCTTACGCTAAGATAATGCAAACCCTCAAAAGTGAATAAGGGTGTTAATAGGTCTACAAATCACACCCCTTTTACACCTTTTTTGGGTGTCAGGGTGTGAGTTTTTTTTAACACCTTTACTATATTGCACGAGGGTGTGTGTGTGTGTGTGTCTTACGCGGCGTATCATGAGAGAGAGAACTTAAAACGATGAAAGGCATAGAGGTTAACCAGATCGGCTGGCTATTCTGCAGTAGGGTATGGGGGAAAGCGTAGAAAAGATGTGAGGCGAGTCTAATGTTTATCCATGAGTTCTTGATAGTCAAGTCGAGACAACTTTAATATTTTCGTGAAGCGTCGTCCGACGCGAAGCCTCACTGGTGCGCTGGACTTCTGGCGGCTAGCTTAGCTAAGCAGCGTCGACTGAAAGGAATATTCCCAAAAGTGACTGATGCAGAGCACGGGCCCCGTATTCAAAACCTAATATCCTGTTCTGTTGTTTCGGTTGCCTTGGAGAGATTGAGGGGGAAACTACCTCGGCCACCTTATTTACCACTGCTCTATACAGCAAAAAAGTGTAAACCTGTAAGATAGCGGGAAAATATTATTAAACATAAACGAACAAGAGATAATCACTGTAATAACATAATTTTATATTAGAAAGCAGGGGCTGACCCAACTTGCAGGTGCCGACACAGGCTGGTAATCGGGGGCCGTATTCACAAAGCTTTTCGTTCGCAAGTGATCCTTGCCACTGGGCTGTCGCCTTCTCCTATACATATGCTCAGCACCAGGGTTGGCTACAATTTGCTCTTGCGAACTATATATCTTTGCATAAGAGCTTCTTTGCGAATACGGACCCAGGTATCGAAGAGAATAAATAAATCGTACATCAGTCGCGTTGCACCCGAGCTGTGCGTTCTCGAGCGCAACGACTTAGAAACACATGTTGGACGCTGACGGTGCCGACGGTTTGTTGTCTGCAGGGTTAAGCCGGCGCAGCCAGGAGAAGCCCAGCGGGGGGAGTCGCCGCACTCCCTTCCTCGGACGTCCCGTCCCGGTGTTCGTTTTCCCACTTCGACGCCGTCAAGCTGGGTCCGAAATCCGAGAGCAGCAGCAGCATGTCGGGCAGCGACGCCAGCGTCTTCCTCTCGGCCGTGCGCTGGGACGACGCCGGCGTGCCCCTGCAGGAGTTCATGCAGAAGTTTCCTGAGCCCCAGGTAACCACTTACTTATATACATCGAAAATTCGCAAAATCAGGTATCACTGGACGAATCGTTGGGTTGGTTTCAACCTCACTTTTGTTTTTGTTTTCTTTTACGGCACGTTTCAGGGTTTATCTTGTCCCGCAGCGATATAATCGTGCGGTAGTCTTGCATGTATGGGTGCTTTTGCTCGATGCTGCACGTCAGGTACACTCTAAGATGATTTACACTCTAAGAGAATTTACACCCTTAATGAACTTGAACAAGATCTTGGGACCATGGCCTCGCATATCGCAGCTACAAAAGGCCACAAAAGCGCGGCGGCGATATTTGAAAGCTACAGGATTGAGTCAGCGTTTGTGATCCGGACTAAGTGACCGAACGATATTCCCAGTGGACTTTCTCTTCTTCTTTTAATCTTTCCGTCCCCTTTTTCCCTTTCCCCAGTGTAGGGTAGCCAACCGGGCTCAGTCGCGATTAAGCTCCCTACCTTTCATTTACCATTTGCTCTCTTTCTACACTCTTAAAATGAAAAAGGGTGTAAATGTGTCTCACTCACGTCCTTAGGGTGTGATTTATGTAACCGACACCCGAAGTGTGGGAGTTAAAGACACATTCACACCCTTTTTCACTTTTAAGGGTGTAAATCATTTTAAAGTGTACACTATCTCGTCAGGAAGAACTTGCGCGTCTCAGCGTCCCGTGGTGTTTCTGTCAGGATTGGAGCAAGACTAGTGTGTGTGTGTGTTGAATAAACAAAGTGCATGGGAGACTGATGGCTATCGTTGTTAATGAATTAACACTACAGGTACTAAAGCGCGTAATATTTTAGTGTTCTTCCATATATAGTCAGTCAAACGAAAAATTAAGGTGATAAAGTTGAAAGATACATAGAGAGGCTACGGTTTTGTATAGCAATTGTAACAAGTGTTAGCTAGCGGTCACGTGAAATTGATGTGACGTAAATTTGCTTCGCGCTCCGCGAGAGTTCCTGTATATTGTATCACGCGTCTCTACCGTTGCTCCAGCATCGATTCTCTTGCTTTATCAGCATCTTTTGCACATTAGTTTCCCCCTGGTGGCTTTTGAATCTCAGTGCTACTTGAATTGGTGTACTATCAATTTTTTTTCCATTTGGGGCTAAGGAGAATTACACTTTCTTCTTGAAATACGTTCCACGGTTTTTTTAGCTTTCGGACTGAGTGACCGTCAGCGGATATAGAGCAGAAAACGGTTACCACGTCGGCGATATCCACAGTGGACTTTCTCTTCTTCCATTAATATTTCTCTCCCCTTTTTCCTTCCCCCAGTGTAGGGTAGCCAACTGGGCTCAGTCCTGGTTAACCCCCCTGCCTTTCATTTTTCATTTTTTCTCTCTCTCTTAGCTTGCGTATACTGCAGCAACAGTTGTCATCTACCGCGCTAGACTTTTGCCTGCGTGCGACGTACAGAAAAAGAAACCACTAGAAATTTGAAAAGTTGGTGTCAATTCATAAATTACGTGCACCGCCCGACCGATACGCAGGGGAAGATAGTCACCGCCTTTTGTTTCACGGCGATGACGTATGTTACCTTGCATAGGAGCTTTGCGGTCGTTGCCGTGACCTGTAGTGTGGAGTAATGATGGGAGTAACCGCAAGTGCACGGAGGTACTTGCCATTACACTGACGTTGAAGACGCGCTGACATTTCAACTCGGGCAGCTCGTTCTCAGCGCATATGCTTGGGGAACGTAAAGTTAGTTCTACCCTAATGAAATTAATAGGGCGTTAACGATGTGGATACTCGCGGGCCAACTCTTAAATCTCCCGTTTGTACGAGGTTGCTAACATAAAGTCGGTGCCGGAAGCAATCGTGTCGACGGCGCCACGGGGGATTTTGCAGGCCCAACCGTAGGAAGTATTCGCATGACGTCACGCGCGCCATTTAGTAGCCCTATTCGCAGCTTCCGTTGTGCTGCCGGATATAAGCGGATTTAGATAACGCGCAGCGTTCCACCGGGCCGCTTGTGCCACAAAATGGCGACCTGGACGACGCCGCGGTGCATGTACATCCCCTATACTATGGAACCGCACCTCGCGTGATTCCTTGATACAGCGCGCACCGGCTGTCACTAGCCACCGCGTTGGCATGCCTTGACGACACGCCACTTTCAGAACAGCCAGTCTCGGAATACCGACATGAACTGTCGTCACACCGAAATTCGGTCAAGGCTTTGTTGACCTTTTTACGTTGCAGTGGCCTATTAGAAAGACTACAGTGATCCCATTCCGTCCCTTTTCATTTGTTTTCTCACGTCACCGCTTTTCTTTCCGCCTTTACTTCCGCTTTCCCTTCCCCTAGTGCAGGGTAGCAAGCCGGAGGTCCTAACCCTAGTTAACCTCCCTGCCGTTCTCTCATTTGCATCTCTCTCTCTCGTGATTTCCTCGGCCCGACCACACCCACAGGTGGCGCGGGTGGTGCGGGGCCAGCACCGTCACGTGGGCGTCCCCTCGCTCTCCTCGCCGGGCCTGAGCAGCGTGGTGTTCCTGTCGCCGTTGGGCGCTCGGCTGCGCATCAGCGCCCAGTGCGTCAAGTTCAAGGAGAACCGGCAGCGCGTGGTGGCCATCGGCCCGCGGCTGGCCATCCCGGACGGCTACCGGGGCTGGTTCGAGATCCTCTCGGAGGACGGCCGGGCGTCGCGCTGCTTCGAGAGCGTCGCCGAGCTGATGCGCCGCTCGCCGGACACGTGCCTGGTGCGCGAGCCGCTCAAGGCGCACCTGGCCCACCCGGACGACCCCGAGCAGGTGACGGACAAGACGAGGACGCTGCACGTGGGCGAGACGCTCGTCGTGGTCAAGGAGGTGAGCGACCGGCGCGGGGGCGTGCCCGCAGCGCCAACTTTTACGCGAAAGTGAGCGAATAGACAGGACGGGGTAAACTTAATTGGACAGACGCGTAGCGCCCAACTATGCACCTTCACTCGTCGTAGTGGATGGCGCATGTAGGCCCTGCAGCTATAACTGTAGGCACGGAGGTGCCCTCAAATGCTTGCGAAATCTTGCTTTGGTAAGGTGCAGATCCTACACGGCCTGACAATATCTCTGCCTGCTAAGGTGTAATATTGGGGCGCCGTCTAGCGTGCACTCGACGAAAGACTTCGGTTTCCTTCGCGATTTCGGCGTGTGCTCTCGCATCCTATACCGTCACATTTTCTAGCGTGATAAGTAAGGCGTGTGACACACGAGAGGCTTCACACAACATTGCGCGGACCAGTACAATATTCACGATGTTGCACTTGCTCTCGCAAGTAATTTTTTACGTGATTACGCATCTCGACGAAGCATAAAGCTTCGCGAACGGGGGATCGACAAGGCGAGGACGCTACAGGTGGCGAGACGCATCGCGTGATCAACAAAGGTTATAGTGACCGCACCGGAATGCCCGACTGTCAGGGATGCGCTTACGAACGTGAGAAGTAATACCGGTACAGGGCGCGCGAATAATGCATGAGCGGAGCGCTCAACCATCAACTTTCATTGTACACAATGCCGGATATCGACACTTTTTTTTGCCGTTTATTAGGGAACGCGCAGCGCACTTTCCTCTTCCATGCTTGCGATGGCTCTACGCAAACAGAGATCTCGGAAGGCTTGAGAACTCTTGCGTGTGGTGCAGGTACGTAGACCATGCATTTGTGTTTGCCACGGCACGGTGATGGTGGTAGCGTGCGCTCAGCGAATGGCGGCTGCCCCCCCCCCCCCCTTCACGTTGATTTCGGCACTTATACTGTCGCTCGTGTACCCGGCTTATTTTGCGTCATCAGACGGATGACACGCGGGACGTTTCAGACCGACTAACATGAGCTAATGCGAAGGATAAAAACGTAACTTGCTATCGCAAGTAAAATTGTTGCATCATTGCACATCTCTGAGGCACATATGACACGCGCGAGGCATCACGAATAAGTGCAGACACTGAGGATTACTTCCTGTCGCAATTTACTAAATTTTAGGATTTTTCTGCAGGACTTGAATCCGTTAATGACAGTTTTGCTCTGTACAGTCTCTATATTTGATTGACCTTTTCCTCACAGATACAGCTCAGCCGAGCGGCTGTCTAATGGTAGTATTTGTTTGTTTGGCACATATCTCAGTAGGGGAAATATGAAAGTGTTATTAGGGTTTGCTCAGTCGGGCAGGGGTGCTATACATGGTGCCGGAAAGTTTATTTTTTATAGTTTCCGAAAAAGGAACCAGCCAAGCTTGCTCGCATGTCCTGCTCTAGCGCCAATGCTTACAGACAACATCTGGCCGTACGCGTCCACGCATTTCTGCAACCACGCATCATTACACGTCTATTGACCCCCCTTCCTAAACAAGAACTCACAAGAAAACGATCGCTCGCAGCACACGTCCCCGATGGTACGAGCCTCCCTGGCCCGGCTTCGGTCTTCGGCCCCGCACGGCCGCTTCCTGCGCTGCCTGACGTCTGCCGGCGAGACGGTGTACCTGGCGGCCGAGTCCCGGGGCAAGTTCTCGCCCATCGCCAAGGAGGGCAACATCTCGGGCGTCCACTCGGTCAAGACGCTGCTCTGCAAGCGGTTCCCGCTCATGGTCCGCCTGGTGCACGGCCGGCCGGCGCCGTCGGGCCTGAAGACGTCCGAGCTCCGGCTGTACGGCGTCGAGCGCGAGGAGTGCGTGCTCGCCCTGCCCCTGGTCAAGGACGCGCCCGCGCTGGCGCTGCCTCAGTCCTCGCCGCTGCGCCTGCAGCCGCCCAAGAACACCGAGGCCCTGGCGCAGATGCCCGAGTACGCGAGGCTCGCGGACAAGTGAGTCTGTTGCAGTAAAACACGTTGTGGGGCTATGGTTGGTGCATAGCTTTCGAAAGATGAAGCGCCGACAGTGACGGCACACTAAGAAGGAACAAAGACAGGTCTTGTCCTGTCTTTGTTCCTTCATAGGGTGCCATCACTGTTGGCGCTTCATCGTTTGAATGTAAGTCGAAGAACGAGATAATAAAAACGTGACTTTTTACGCTCCGTCCCGACGACGATGGCGGAGGAGTGACAGCGAGAGAGTTCGAAATGGCGTCACTGCGGTCTTTTTTTTTCCTTTTTCATTTAGTGAGTTTGCATTCAGTGTTATCGTGCTATCGTATCGAAGTTAAATGCGAAGGGTCTGGATGTTCAGCACCGGCGACATAATACAGAATTAAAAGAAACATACGAACACGTTATTGCGACCAAAAATGGAAGGGCACAGGCGAGTCGCTCGATGGCTCCGACGTCTAGGCAGTGCTGGCAGCGTCAATCTTAGGAAGCGAAGTAGTATCGATAAGCAGCATGGCCCGTGGTTTTCGCCGCTCCTTCGAAGTTGCAGACACCGCAATCGTCTGGGTAGTGAGGAGAGCGGTATGGGTTGCCTGTGACCGACGCTATGTAACGCTTGACGTGTTTTGCGCAGAGCCAGCCTACTTATTAGGGGTTTAGAGCTATGGGACAGCGTCGACTGTTTTCGGCCGGCACCTGAGCGCACTTAATTATTGCATCACTTCTCGAAACGTATATGACAGCGAATGAAAGTGCACGAAATGTTTGTTCGTCCGTGAGTTCGTGAGA
Organism: Dermacentor andersoni; assembly: GCF_023375885.2. NCBI lineage: Eukaryota > Metazoa > Arthropoda > Arachnida > Ixodida > Ixodidae > Dermacentor > Dermacentor andersoni. Next base: position 34,569,307 of record NC_092822.1, on the reverse strand, counting down.
TCGTGAGTTACGTGAGATCGTGAGTTACGCGTGTAAAACCTACAAGGTTGTTTAAGACGTCTTCTCAACCGGCCGCGCGGATCGCATTTGATCTGCTCAGTGATTATTTACACGCCGGAACTAGTTTGAAAGATAGCCTCTTTGAACTTGATACCGAACGGCTGTAGACGAAAAGTGCTCTTTCTCCTTTGACAGGTGCAAGAGACTGCAGGACCGCATGGACGCCATCGAAGTCCTGGAGACGACGCGCAGCAGCAGCGATTTCTTCTCGTCCAAGACGCCGCCGCAGCGGAGTCTCTCCGAACCGAACAGCAAGCTGCCGCAAAGTCCACCCGCCACCGCCGTCGTCCCGCCGGCGAACGGCGTCGAGAGGGTGCAGTCCACGCCCGCGCCCGACGACTACCGGTACGAGGAGATCGACCAGATCTACGACTACGTCCGTGGCTTCGCTCCGCTTCCCGAGAAAATCAAGACCGAGCTCATAGAGGGCGTCGGCGAGAGCAACAACGAATGCGAGAAGTCACCTTCTTCACCGCCGCCGGCTCCCGCGGCCTCGGTTGCGTCACGGGAGAAGCCGTTGCCGCCTCCCATAGAGACCATCCCAGCTAGGCGGTACTCGCTCGCCACCGACCCCGGACCGAACTCCCCGCCGACGGCCGCTCCGGTCTCGAAGTCTCCCTCGAACCCGCGAGCCAAGGACACGGACTCGCACGTCTACGAGGCTGTCATGAGACGCTGCTCGGACGAACACAAGTCCAAAGGAGGCAGCGTGGCCCCGACGTGTCGGTCGGGCGTCCCCAGATCCTCGGGCGTGCCCAGGCCTCCCAACAACAAGCTGTTCGTCAAGAGCGCGCACCAGGTCCGGAACGGAAGCGCCAAGCCTCGCATCTTCCGCAACGCCGGCCGCATCCCTGTCGCCGCGGCGACCGTCAAGGACCCGTCCATGCACCACCCGCACGGGCCTCACCATCACCACCACCCTCCGTGTCCGGCGCACCACCACTGCCCCAACGGCGTCATCATGGGCAGCGTCAACACGTCCGTGGGGCCGCCGCCTCCGACGGCCATGTTCCAGAAAGCCTCGTCAAGGGCGGCCAGGACCTGCCGCGGAGCCAAGCCCGTCAACGGGACGATAACGACGTCGCCCCTGTTCAACATCCGCTACAAGTCGCTCACCAACTTGGCCGTCGACTTCAACGACACCCTAGACTCGAGCAACTCGGGCGGTGGTGCGTCTTCCGGCGGCTCCAAGGGTTCCGGCTCCAAGGGGTCTGGTTCCAAGGGGTCCAAGCACGACCGCACGGGGTCCGTGCCTCCGCACAAGCTGTCGCGGCCAAAGTCCCTGAGCAATCTCTTCTGGGATGTGGAGGCCAACAACAGGTACAACCTGCTTCTGCACAACGAGCTCAAGGCGAACCAGTTCATCTACGCCGACTTGCCAGCGAAGATCGCAGCCGCAGCCGAGCGCTCGGGCAAGAAGGTCGGGACGCTGTACCTGTGAAGCACAACATGCCTGCATTTCATGTGCGGTCGATCGCGCTTTGCTTAGTTCTTGTTTGTTTGTTTGCCCGCTTTCTCAACTTGTATATATAAGTCTAACTGCCAATATGGGAGGCGGGCCGTTTGTTCCGCTTAGAGCGAAAAAAATGTATTTTTTTTGTTTCCTCCCACTAAAAAATGTCGAGACGTGGACCAATTTCGCTGGGGAACTCTGTCCCGGAACTTTGTGAGGTGTCCGCTTGTCTTCTTACCCAAACCAAGCGATTTCAACTCTACACCGAAATACTCCGCGCACGATCCTGCCATAAGCGAACTTCGCATTGTTATGCAAATGTTCTTGCGCCATCAGAGAAGATCAGTCGAGGATAATCATGACTCTGAGCCTTACTGTTCCAGCGTTGACTGTCAAGTCATCACCAAAGTACGGTTGCGTAATGCGTTAATAGTGTCATCAGAACGGAGATATGGAATGGTAGCTGTCTCTGTATGAGCTAGAAGCCAGGCGATGTGGAAAAGAAACAGCTTGTGGCTCGCTTACCAATCGTTCTTTTACCTGGCAAAGTCCTTCGATGTGCAGCTAATTGTTTTACAGAGCCACCAAGATTCAAATTGCGCACCGTGTAATGACAGCCCACATATTCGTGTTTCTTTTTTTTTTTTTAGACATCCTGCTCCGAATATGTCTATGATATCTATGTTCTTCCATGCATAATATACTCGCTTCAGGCTCCGGATGTTCACAATACTCACGTGGTTGAGAGGACAACGGCACAGCACATGTGGAGAGTTCCTTAGTGTGTTCCGCTGACAAATGTCCCGGGGTTCAGATCGCGGAATAAAGGCCAACGCCCTGCGCATTACTTAGTCACTGCGAGCAGGCCCTACTGCTGCGTCGTTTTTTTTTCTCGTTGTTCTTAATGGTGCTTGTAACTCGTCGACTACAATAAGGATATACATCTTCTGGTCGTCCGCTACCTGTCGAAAGAAGACGAACTTCTGCTGTGTAAGGCCTAGCCTTTTGCTTACGATGTCTTGCGCGAATCGTCGATACGGAAGTTTTAAACGAGTTGCGAAGTTTTGTGCGAAACAATCTGTGCGTACTCGTCCTGTCTCCACTCTTCTGCGTGCTTTGTGCTGACTTGCGGTGAACTGTAAGACGGTGGCAACGGACTGAATAGCCTGGAAAGACCCTTGCAGTTTCCCAATGCACTGTCTACGAAGGGGGAAAGGACTGCGTTCCTAAACTTGCTGTGGTGTGACCGGACGGGACATGACGCGACGTGGCCTTGACTAGAGAGTCCTCGAGACAAAAGTAACGCTGTGGTGTGCAATGTATTCACACATGGTCCCAACTTTGTTGAGTGAAACCAACAGCTTGCGGCGTTTCAAACCGGCAACAGCGGAGTGCTTTATCGATCGTGGATGGGACTATTCCTGTGTCGGCGGAAATCACCGACCGAGTCTTCCAAACGTTCTCAAATAGTCACTGGGGTTCGACTCGTGAGTCTCGTCTACGCCAGCAAAGTTACAAGTCGTGGCGTCAGATTTCCTAGACTCCTACACACAGAAAGGAAATGTCAGCCCAAGATCGGTTCGGCCTGTTGCGTTGTGACTCGCGATCGCTTTGCAATTTGGTACTCAGTTGCAGTGAATGACGTCACTACTGAAGAATATTTGTCAGTGGTGTCGTTTGGCACTGAATTGTAGAGAATGACGTAGATAACGACTCAACTTTACCAGTGACACCACCTCAGCGAATGACATCATCAGTGACTTGGTGACGTCACTGGTGTTATCACTCAGTCTGACATTCACGTCAGTGGTGGCTTCACTCGCTGCACTTACAGCGTGTTGCGCTGCATTAGTGACGTCATTGTCTGGAAATACCACATTGCGACGCGTTCGGGATTCGCAGCATAACGTAGGCCAACAGCTACGTCACCAGTGACGTCACTGACAAAGTGACGCTGTTATGTGACGTGAAGTGCTGGGCGTTATAAGTGGTACAGTAATTGGCACGTCACGATCCCATTCCCTTTTCAGTGCGTTTTTTTTTTTTTTTGCACATGGTGCGCGAGCAGTTCTTCACGGAACGGGCAGACTGTGAGCTTTCGTCTTGGTACGTACACTGTCTGACATAGCCAGGCTGCTGCCTCTCTGAGCAACATATCAAACGTGTATGCACAGAGGCCCTCTGATTTATCTCGCATTGAAAAAAAAAAAAAACGGAAATGCGCACCAGCGCCACCTGTCGCTTTGCGTACCTGTTTGTAAGGTAGTTTGAAAGCGCCGCCGCAACAGTTGTCCAGCGCACTTCTCTCGTCACGCCGCTTAACTATAGATCTCGAATACGCGTCACGAAGTCAGTAAATGCATAGGCAAGCACGCACTTCCCTCACTTCATCGCTGACGAGGCTGCGCGCGTTATGGCCGAAACTGCACTTTTCTACTAGAAGCAGTTTTCAACCGCGATAAATGCCGAGTTCAAGTTTTTGAGGTGCCGAACAAGATTACTATTACGCGTTAGCATGTTCAGACGCTTTTCCTGAAAGCAAAAACGAAAGCATTGGGGAAGGGAATGAGGCGGAAGCTGCAGTAGCAATATCTCTACGTATTCTGCAAATTTCCGTGCAAGTATGGCGGGACGGTTAAAACAGTTTATTTGCATTGCTGTTTCTTTTTGTTAAATGCAAACCGCTTCCTTGTTTGTTTATTCCTCGTTTTGTTCGTGGTCGTCCGTCTTGCGCCCTCCGATAGCTTGGGACTTCGCCAGCGCTAGCCCGAGTGACACAACTAACTCTTTATAGTTGATCTTGTTTTTTTTTGTAAACATAAGGTATATACACGAACTCTTAACGCAGACGAGTGGTTGGATTAAAGGAGCCCCAGAGAGGAACGTTTCACTCATAGAAACGAGAGTGCGAAGATAATAAGTCTGCTTTGTGATATTTTCGTCAATAACCGACAGTTTCACGTCGTCGTGGCAACGACACTGTGGACCGACCAGGCTATCTTTTCGCAGCAAAAGAATAGGGTACACCGTAAATCTAATTACGCAATTAAAAGTGAATAAGGGTGTAAATTGGTCTATAACTTGCACACCTGCACTCAAAGAGTGTAACTCGCACCTCACCCTTAAAAAAAATTACACCCTTTGGGGCTCATCTTGTCCCACAACGATAATCGTCATCTGTCTTGCCTGTATTTCCTTTATTTAACGCTGCGAGCCCGGTGCTTCCAAGTCACTAACGGCATGCGCGTTATCAGCGTGACACAACATTCTCAACAGGAAAGTAGCGAGCGCCGAGTTTTCAAGAACGGAAACTCAAGAAAGGCAGATGACGATTATTGTTGTGCGACAAATATACACCCCAAAGGGGGGTGCAACTGCTTTAGGAGTGCTTACACCCAATGGGTGGTAGTTATAGACCTATTTACACCATATTCACTTTTAAGGGTGGAAATTATTTCACAGTGTAGGCGCGAGGAGGCACTGTCTTGTAAGCTGAGAGGGAACTGTTGGCCCCTTGTCCAGTGAATTGATTTAGTGGCTGCTGGATCGACTGATCCATCAGTCATGTGACAGCCGTGTTTGTTGGTCGGTTGCCGAGCTAGCTTTTGTTCAGATTGCTTCTGTATCTATTGCTGGTCGGGATTCATATGAGATTTGCCGTATGTGCTAACGTTCCGATTCACTGCCTTAGTTAATCTAATCTAGCTGCCATCAAATGTATAGTTGAAACACGAAATATTTATATTCCAAATTCGTCATAATCGTCAGTTTTAATGTTTTCGATGGGTTTGGATAAGAGTTATTTCCGCAAACTCTTCCCCTTGAAATGGGTGGTGGAGATAAATGGGGGTAAAAATTTCGAAGGGTGTTGTAGCTTTAGTTTCGGGCTACTATATAGTACTGAAATGGACCAACGTAGAACATTACCTGCTAGTCATTAACGCTGACGTTCAACATCAACATCCCGTTGGTGATAATGTTGAACGTGCACGTTAGTCGCTGGTATTGACTAAATGAGGTATAGACTGGATAAATAAAACTTATCAATAACGATGTTCTCCCTGAAATAGTTTTTAAACAAACTGGCCCAGTGGCTCGTTTGCCCATTATTCGATTAACGTCGCCGGACGTTCGGTGGCCGCTTATTACACCGTAGTTAATTGACTTGCGGAGAAAGCCGTGAGCTGTATGGCAGAAAACACGTTAACAACGCTGCTTTGCTCTAAGCACCCATGAACTGCTGCGAAGGAGTTGGTATATTTAAAAAAAAATACTTCGTTGGGAGCTTCGTTCTTCCGAAACACTTCCTCTGTCATCCCGCGATTTACACTGCGCAGTTCGGTGAACCGTCCAATCACGGGCCACGCGGTCACGTGATCGCTGTCACGTGACCAGTCACGTGATCGTGTATCAAGCCGCTGCCCTGCCGAGGGCCGTGTGCCTCGTCTCCCCCCCTGTGCCATGGCGCTCTGCGTACGCGAGGAAATCGCGGCCGATAAATGGATATCGCTGCAGCACGTGCGACGTGACTCATTGTGTGTGTCTGTTTTTTTTTCTTCGTCCTAGTGAGTGTATAGTAAAGAACAAAAAAAAGGTGAATAAATTGTTTAAAATATCGCAGCCTTGATTGCCTCTCTTGCGTTCCTTTGTTTTGTGTTTATGTAACGCAGCAAGACATGGGTGCCCAAGTAGGAGAATAGAATGACGATGAATTGTGCATAAAGCTTTGTAAGTTTATTTCGCACATATAAGGTGTGCACTTACCAAGTACACACTTTGGGGACCCAACGAGTTTCTCGAAGACAGCCCGGGACAGTGTATTGGTAACGTTATAACAAACAAACATATAACAAATTCCGAGGTTTAATGACCCGTATCTGCGCAGTGAGTGAATTAAGAGAGACTCCGTGATGGAGTGCTCGCAATCGAGCCCGCCACTTTGGGCTCAGCAGCGCAACTCCATAGCCACACATGACTGATAACCTTGTGACCGTCGAATGTTTTATCAACAAAGTTAGAACGACGTAACAACGATATAGGAGTTCAAATGTGCAAAAAGAAAACAATTCAAAAAATCTAAGTAGTGCATAATATGAAGTTTAAACCATCAGAACTATTTGTTTTGGGGAAAGTGGAAAACATCTAGACAAGCACAGGGTGAATGGCAGGGTTTCATGATTGTGAACATACAAATGGAAGCGAAATTTTTTTTGCTCTTCCCTGCCTAACGCTTAAATGGCGACGCCAGCCGTGATGCTGGTAGGCATACCTTTTCACGCTTCGTTCAACCGCAAGGGGTTAGCAGTGTCCCTGCCTTCCGTAAGTATTCTCGCCGAAACGAAAACCAAAAGGGCTATAAAAATTAATGGCTCGTATTGCTCGTATTCGTGCTTGAATGCCTAGGAGTGAACTCCCGTACAGTACAGCCTTTCCCTCGTGGTTCAATCGGGCGATCTGATCCGGCGCAGTGGTGGAGGCCGGGGAGCCATGTATTAGGCGGGCCCACTCAAGCTACAATTCTGTGCTTTCATGTGCAACTTATCGTCACAAGATGGCGCGACAAGCGCTGCCGCTCGTGTGTGCATTTCTCATATTCTACCGTGCCACTATATCAATCGACATTTGCGCGAGCGGCTTTAACTCAAATGCTGTCCGTGCACGACTCTACACCTTCCCTCTCCTTTCTCTCTTCCCCTTCCCCCAGCGTAAAGTAGCCAACCAGCCTCTTGACTGGTTAACATCCCTGCCTTCCTGTATTCTTCTCTCTCTGTCTGTCTTGCCACGAGCGTGATCATGCATTCTGAAGTTTTCCAACAAAGTGACGCGAGTGAACTACCCGACATACCCGGCTGTGAACCACTTAGGAGAGGCTCTGGAAAACATCCTCGTGAAAGTTCGAAGTTATCTTCAGCCAGCCAGCCAGCGAGCCCGAAGAGAGGGAGATGTAAGCTCTTATTCACGAATGGCTCTTTGTCCACCACAAAAAAATTAGTCGCACCGAAAGCTCCGCTGAAACTTAGGTTGCGATTCTGCAAGGTCACTCAAATGTGCCGTTTTTCTTTTATATTCGTCTTGTCTTTTCGCTTGTCGTCCGCTTTTGTTTACGCAAAACAAAGACTTGGGATTGCAGGAGAAGCCCCATTACGGACGGATGTAAACAACGTTCCCGTTCTCTTTAATTTTCACTGGAAAGAAGGGAGGTTTTGCCGGGCTTTCTGGCGTGTATACGGTCCGAACAAAACTGGCGTAATAACCAGCTTCCCCGTTCGTGGGCCAATTTGCGTGGCAGCGGCGAGGCAAGGAACGAGCGGTAGAACGGCGACCGTGCGGCAATAATCGCTCGCATACTGCACTCCATTCTTTCCTTCGCCATTTCGTAATCGCGCTTTTTTTTTCGCTCTGGCCATGCTAATTACGCCAACAGGCCGCGCGCTCCCTTTGCTCCGGATGTGATCTTTCGCGGGAAACGACCGAACAGCGCCCCGGGGCGACGGCAGGACGAACTTATGGCGGGACTGCGTCCGGAGCCAACAAGGAGGGCACGCGGCGCACGAATTTTGTATTAAAACAAGGCCACGTCAGTGAGAGTTCTCGCAGAGCCTCAAGCGACTCTGTGCTTCTGAAACAAACTTTAAGAGTAAGTAAAAATATTACTATGGCAGACAACCTAAGGCGGCGTACCCTCGGTGCTATGTGCCAACAAGTTTTTTTAACTAGCCGCAACAATTGTCACAGTGTGCGGATCGTTACCTTATAACAACTTCAGGGGTGCGCTGAAGGTTGTATAACTCCAACGGAAGCGTACACGACGTGATACTCTCAGCTTGGTTTCCCATTATGCAAAAAAAAAAAAAAAAATATGCGGAATGACTTTTCCCGGCAAGAGGGTCAATGAAATCACTCGACACCATCGGTGGGAAAGAGAGGTAATAGCAGTAGCTGCTCCTGTGCTTTGCTTTTGTGACGGCTTGCTTTAGCGGCACGTTGCTGAGACTCGGCGTTAGTAGGGAGTTTTAGGCGTTTCTGTAAGCGTATTACAGTTTACGGAATTTCGGAGACGTCGAAGGCGGCAGCAGTATGTGCAGCGCCATCTTGTGATGTTTTTTTTTCTTCAACCACAACGCGCAAGGTACGTTTCTGCGTTCACCTCATTCTCAAAGAAAGTGGTGGTAGCAATTCTCACTAAACATGGCGCGGTTGCAACCACAGTTGGTTTCAAAGAGGAAGTCTATTGCATCTGGTATAATGCTTACAAGCTGCACACTTTTGATTCTTTTTTATCTTTCATGAATGTTACACAAAAAAAAACAGCAGCAAAAAAAATTGCGAATTGCTTGTTTTTGTTAATATTTTTCAACCATATCGTCCATTCCTTGTCCCTCGTCTGTGTCGTGCTGCACATATACGTAAAAATGTTAATGTACCAACTCGCCCAACTTACTGGGTCTATACATTTCAACCATGTGCATTCTGGAGAGTCTCACTTTACTGTATTGCAACAGCCAACGTTGACAAAAACTTGGAGCAGCCCGTCCACAGTTTCGCCCTGCAACTGATCGCGGTCATGTCAGTAAGTTTTCTGGCACAATGCAGAATTAATCGCGCGTACACGTTATGAAAGTATGAGGTGCGTTTCCCTTAATGAGCAGGCTAACAGAAACGTCTGCTATGGTTTCAGCGCGTGACAGAACGCACTCTTTTTGCATTGGCAAGAGCATTTGCACAGAGGTGACACTGGACGTTTTCTGGGCCTGGCAGCTACAGGAGCAGGTGGGCACTTGAAAGGGACTAACTGTAGAGCGCGTGTGTGTTTGCCCCGAACAGAAATAAAGCGTCACGACTGACCCCCCGATAAGGGGCAGTCCAAGGCCCGAAGCGTCAAAATAAAAATTGCTTGCTCTGTTTTGCAGCGAAGCTGTTAAAGCGACTTAGAGCTCGCGAAAACGTTATGTGCGTGTTTTCACACCGTCCTGAACAAGTTAGATCATTCACAGAATTTATACTTTAAAGAAAATGTTCCGCATCTTAAAGATGATTTGCAGGCTAATTTTGAAGTCTCGGAGCTAGTTGGAGGGCAAATGAAAGATGTTAAGCTCTCGTTTTCTGCTTGTTTAGAGGTGGTATATATGAAAAGCTTGAAAATTTTCTTCCAGGCCCTGGGAGAACCAAAAGTGGCAGCAACTTTACAGGGAACAGGGGCCATGTTAGGGGTGACCAGTACATAAAGTTTGAAATGTGTAGGTTTGTTAAAACGTTGCGGTAAATTACTTATACAAGCGTTCGACAGCTTCACAAGCGTATTCTACAAGCTGCGTAGGAAGTTTTCCCAATGCCCTGCAAGAACTGAACATGACACAACTTACCATTTCAAGGGAACAAAGAAAATATGAGTGACGTGTGGGCAAACTTTAAGGAGCGTCAGTTAATCATTGCTTTTGCAAATGTATTTCCATTGTCCCGAGAGAATTGTACTAGTTTGCATTCGGTCAAAAGGGGGGTGGGGCTGGGGCGGGGGGGGGGGGGACGGGGTGGTCTTTATAGGTTTACTGTGCGACGAAAGTTTTACAATTCTGGCTTAATAGTGACCTTTGGAAATAATTACTGAATGCTCATTTTCTGCCTATTTTCGTGCCTTGTGCGAGGTTTGCAGTGGGTTCTTGCCGTGTCCCTGTCGAAGTGAGCAAAGCACCTTGTTTATGTTTGGTGAAAATAGGAGACAGGTTCTAGGTGATATGTATGCAAACAGTAAAGCATGTGGCTTGTATAGGTCCATCGCACTACATTACGCGTCCAGATACTCCGGATCACTATAAGCATGTCTTACGAACGGTGCAACATTGAGCCCGCTGCTCCGTGAGAACTGTAACCTCCGCTGAGATCACTCATTGAACTTGGGGTTCCACATTATGGTCCATGTGCACGTGACGTTAAAGGCGCATGCTTGAATTAGACTATCTGTGAGAAATTCGTTCAGGAAGTTCTGGAAAGCATGATACGGTAGTTACGCCATGCTTCTCGGCCTCCCGAAAGAACTCTACGTCTCACCGTGCTTAAATTTGGCGGAAATTGAGGGGAAAATCATGTGAAGTGCAATGTATCACGAAACTTCAACATTTCTGGGTTAATAATTAGCTTTGAAAATAATTACTGAAGCGACGTTCCCTGGTACTTTTTTAATGTGTTATGTAGGATTCGCCTGCGGTAGCCTTTGTGAACTAAGCAATTCACCTTGTTTGCGTTTTAGCGAAGTAGGCGACATGTCAGAGTTCGATGCGTGTGGGTGAATTGTGGCTTTGTTGTTAATTACCTACGCCATTGCTTCGGAGCGTAATAAGCGCGTTTTCAGAATGATGTAGATTCTATCTAGCTGTACTGGAACAACTGTAACTACCACAAACGCTCGAAATCGTTATATACGGGCAACACTGCAAGGAGGTGAACCACACGCAGGCAACATTTTATATTGTGCGGTGTAACTACATGTAACTGATATCCCTAATGCAATTGTTCGAATGACGCAGGTTTGCTGGCAATTGCGATGTGATTCTGCAAAGTTGCACAGGCATATTTCTTTTTTTTTTTTTTGAGACGTGAACTTACACACACACGTGCACGTACGTACATCCATACATACGTGCATACATACGGAACACCTTACTAGTCAATGAACCCAATATGCGTGGAAAACGCCTTCGTTTTATCTGAAAGATCTCACTAATGTAATCAACAAGAAGTGCATAGTATATACATGAATTTCCTGTAGGCCTTCGTAAATCAAGAAAGGGCCTGGCTGATGGAATAGCACACTGTGATATAAAGGTTATAAACATGGGTGAGGTGCCTCAGAAAGGCTGGCCAACGTTTCGATAGGAGGACCTATCTTCATCAAAGGCGGCCTCGTCATCCTCGGCATGTTAGTTTTAAAGCGTTAGTACAGTGACGATCTTTTGAAGTTAACTTGTGTGGGTAATTCGAGGCTGTACTTTTTACTTTAGTAGTAGATTGAATATGTTTGCATGTAGAGCGCCTGGGTCGGCCACAAGGGCCGCTTCCCAACTTCGTCTTTGTCCTTAGTTTGGCATGCACAAGAATAGCTTTAAAATTAGTGTTGCGTCTGTAGGCTACTCATGGCGGGTTGGGAAAAATCTTATTATGTCTCTGGTTGCTGGTGAGAATTGGGTAGTACTTACTGAGGATGTTGCTCACGTTTGGGAGTGGGTTTGAGAATTTAGTAGTAACGAGAAGCGTTGTTGTTCTTGTGATCCTAGGGCGGGGCTTGAGGACCTCGGCTCGATCAAGTTTCGTTGCATCAGCGTAGGCTTTTCGAAGGGTGACGTCACTGTACTAACCCTTCAAAACTAACATGCGGAGGATGACGAGGCCGCCTTTGACGAAGATAGGTCCCCCTATCGAAACATTGGCCAGCCTTTCTGAAGCGCCTTACCCCTGTTTATAACCTCTATACCTGTAGGCCTTCGTATGATAGCTCAGCTATAATCGGTGGCAGAATACCGACCGATCAGCTTTTCCTTGAACAGCGGGCCATACCGTACCACGCAGGGACGCCGTTCCTCTCCGCCCCTTGCCACGGGGCGCGCTCACAACCGCACATACTCACCGCGTCTGGCAACCGTGACGAATTAAATGGCGCGCGGCCGCAGAGCGGCCCACGCCGCTGCGATTCGGTCGCGGTAAACGCGTCTGCCTCGGGCGCTGTCGGTCCGCCGTCTCTGAACAAACGCGTGCAGACGTGCTGGACGCGATGGGCATTCTCTCTCGACGGACTCGCCTGGAATTAATCGGTACGACTTCTTTTGGCTGGGGGAAGCGGAACAAATAATCACAGTAATAATGAACACAAACGCACTGTTCGTGGGTGACCTGGACAGCGGCGTAAACTTGTAGGGTCGCGCAAGAGGTTCCTCTCCGGCAGTGAACTGTATAAAGAGGGCATTACGAAAAATGTCGTGATGCTCCCATTATAAGCGGCTAGATCTCCTGTTAATACAAGGAGCCTGCGGGGCACTTTGTTGTTCCGGTTAACGATTACGAGACAACGAGCATAAAATGAAGCAGAACGGAGGGCAACAAACGGCTTCCTAACTGAAGATCGGGGAAGAAAACTTTGGCTTGCTTCGAGTTAGAGCACTGACACTATCAAGCCAAGATTTACCGAAGTTTCGCCACATTTCTTTTTAATAATTATTTGTCGCCATTCGTATATATATTTCGTGTCTGTGCAAAGCGAGGGAAAAGCGAGAGGAGACATGGGAGGAGGGACCTGAGCATAGCAAATAATACACAACAGCTCGCAATGCACAGAGGAATGTGGAATACTGCGTACTGGTTGCTTGTATGTTCGGTGTTGTGGGATCCATGGAGTTCTCCTTCAACTAAAGATAAGAGACAACATAGAAGACTGCAGTGAGGCTGAAGAAAATGAGTAACAGCGCTGGGCAACCGAACGTGACTGAGACAGAAGAAGCGCTGACTTTCAACCAATATTTTATTGCGCACACAACATTATGTACAGGGGCTTGGACACACAGGAGTGAGGGGAGAATGTATCATAGTAGGAATACATAGCGACGATGGATAATGTGAAAAAGCACCGCTAAATGGTTGCCATCATCCACGGGCAAGATACGCGAGTTCCTTCGTGAGTAGCGATACCGAAGGCACACTCACACACAAATCGCCTTTCTTGTCGATGCAAAAGGCCTCGTATATCACGCGCACGCTGGTCGCTATAGCGCCTTCTGCATCGACATGAAAGGCGATGTCTGCATGACTGTGTGAGTGATGGAGGAAGAGGTAAAGAAAGCTGGCGACCAAGTACAGGGCAATTGAAAGTGCAAATAGAGAACCAGGAGTCATCGAATAGAAAGTGTGAAAAACGGAGACGGCGAATCGGATCCAAAGAACGGAAATAAAAAAAAAAGCACCGTGGAGATATACAAGAATGTGAAGAAAGAAATTAGAAGGAACAATACGAAGCCATAACTAAGAGGGCAGTGCCTTGCTATTTGAGGCTCGAGCTGGTTGCTTAAGGGAAAGAACACAAGTGAACAAATTTACTCACAAGAAAATTAGGCACGCGTAAGCTGCGGAGAAAATTCGGAGATCACTCGGCGCATCCTAATGGAATACGAAGGGATTCACCCAGTGAGGCCCGTAGGTAACTTACGCCGCCTTCCAGAAGCGCTTGGATTTAAAGTTGACGAAAGCATCAACCGGTCAGCAGTCGAGATAAGCAAAGGTCATTTAGAGTATTCATGGAAAAAATGCAGGGAAGAGATTCATACGACAGGACCCGTAACAGGAAGTGGTAGCGATACAAGGTAGAGAAGTTTTGAGGAAGAGCTGTTTATGCCGCTACGTTTACATCTGTCACTTATCGCACCTAATCGCTTTTGTTTCAATTTTGTGTTGTCCAGTTTAACTAGATGCCACAAGATGGCGTCTCGGCATTCCGTAAACGGTAATCGAGGAGTTTTCGGTGTCCGTAAAACTATAAAATTTAGCGAAATAGCGGAACACTGGATACACGGATGGCACCACCAGTGCTGGGAGTTGGGTACCTTGTGGCGCCTCGTTCAGACCACCGAACAAAGAGAAGCACTTTAGCGTTTTCTGCTCTTTTGGACGAAGAATCGAAATGAGTCGAGGTTGCCATTCGTGAATATGTTGCTCCCAGCAACTCTAGGACAGCAGCTCAGCTTTCACTAAGCACGGCATTTAAATAGTAGTTTAACGGGCTCTTGTTGACCTCAGAGCATCAGCACTGCTGCTCACATCTACGCATCCGCTACTTCGACAGGGATAATAAGTTAACGAACAGTCTGGAGAATTTTTTTTTACAGGAAATGGAGAGATGTCGGCACGAGTCTAGGCTGCTACTCTGCCCTGGAGAAGAGGAAAGGGGACTATAAGAACATAGTGATGGAGGATGATGAGAAGTTGAGAAGTGGATGCTTACGTATACATTTTATAACGGGCTTACTAAGTCAACTAGTCGAGTTCTGCAGCATGCAGTAACCTCAACAACGCTTTCGCTGTGTGTTCAGAACGGGTAGTGTCCAGCCATGGGCCGAGAACAGCGCGGTCTGACAATGGAGGCCTGCTGGCACTGGCTAGGAATCCAACCGTCCAGTGCCTTTCGATGGGGACGAGCAGTCCTATATGCGAACGCACTAAAGTGGTCCAGTGTAAATAGAAATCAAAATATCGCTTCTCTTGCGGCTACTCGTGGCATGCAAAGCTTAGCCGATGTTCTCCCCACAGTTCCTACGCAAGGTGCATTGGATTCGCCCTGCGCTTGGTGCAATGGTTCACTGCCACTTCTGTTCGCGTGTCGAACCGGCCAGGAAGCTCCTGTACAAGCACTAGCTCTTTCTCCTTCTTGTTCGGAGAATGCTGTGAACTCATTCGGGACGAAGCCTGCGCCGCGGTGAAACGAATGGCAACGTGTAGAAGGCGCCACGTTGCACTGGAAAAACGAATGTGCAAGCGCAGCATCTCCCGTTCAGTGCAGTCGAATCGAACGGACCTCCAGTGGACGGGTCGCACGCTGGGGCCATGACGAAAAGGTGACGGCGTAAAAACGCCGTCACCGTTCACAGTTGTCTGCAGGAGCTCTGAGCGTTGCACCTTTAGCTTCCGCTGTTGATTGCGCGTGCGACGCCCCATAGGAACAGACGACGCTGCCTGCGCTTTTTTTCTTTGCCAGACGTGCGGCACTGTTTCTGCATGCGACACCGTGCGAACGGCCCCCGCCGTGAAGGCAAGGTCGCGATGCACGTGGGCAGAGCCACCTCACGGGAACAGAAACTGGCCGCGTTTTCTTAAATGTTTGTTGCTTTTTCTTGCTCTTTACCTGTCGCGGACACCTTTCCGTTTTACCATTCGTTCGGTTCGGCATATATGGCGTCGCTGTAATAGACGCGGTTCGGCCGATAATCGCGTCTTTTCCAACTGCGCTCGCCGGGGAGACTTGGGCAACGTTGCACTGGCGCCAAGCCAAAAGCAAGGCCTCAGTGTATGGAAACAAACTTACATAAACCGCGCAGCCGAGAATACGCGTGGGACGAGATTTCGCGTGAGCATATATGCTGTAGTCCTTATTCTGCGGAAATGTGAGCCTCTCGGACCGCCCATCAAGGACATCGCGTGTGCTTTATTTTAGTTTCGCCGATGCTTGTTGTGCTGGCGTTTGGACGCATAATGTCACCTCCGACACATTTATTCGCGTTTACTTGTCGATACCACCGGTAAAGAGAATAGGCCAGGACGAAAAGCTCCAGAAAACAGCTTACGAGAGTCGTGATAGTGTAATACAGAGAAACGGTTTAAAATAGGATAGTAGCGTAATTGAATACGCTGCAATAAAAACATAATGAGAGAAAGGAACAGAAGAAAAGCAGTATTTGTTGCGCAGTAAAAGAAAGAGATAATGAACTCAACAATGGAGTTATTTAAAAAGAAGATAATATACACAAGCTGACATAGCACGAAGAAAATACAGAAATATCGCAAACTAAGCTTAGCCACGTTATGGCTATGTTGTTACACGCGTAGAAACAATGTCATACATAGCGAAAAAGAAATTACTCAGACATATTACAACACGCATAAGGAAACGCAGGTATGCAGGTAATGAGCATTTTGCCTAATGAGACATCAGTAACCTAATGAAAGGCATGCTGAAGCCCTTTAGTGTACATCGCGAAATCAGAATATTATTCTGGTTCTCTTATTGGTATTCAACATATTTGATGCGATAAAGTTAAGGTTTTACTGCCATGGTCGCCTTTAGTTCAGGTAACAGTGGGCTACTGTAAATATCTTGCCAAAACGGGTGTTTCTTTAGGCAAATCTTTTTGGTTGAACCAAAAGGAGCTAGGGACCGTGTTTGCACACAAACAAATAAACAAACACACACACACACACACACATAGAAGTTCTTACGCTATCTCTGTTCTTAAGAACAGATACCAGCCCACTCTGATGTTGGAGATATTAGCATAGGTGGCAAACAATGGTAATCAGCACTTAGGAATGAAAACTCTAATGAATTATGCCCCACATTCGCTAATTCATTTACTCTCAAGCTAATAACATTACAAAAGAAGTGGGTAGTTAAGTAGTATAAGTACGTGAACTAGACTGGAAATAACAGTCACTTCATTTATTCACTCTCGAGCTAATAACATTACACTGCAGAGATTATTACGTGTTGCTTCTTCGTTTTCTCGTTTCCACGTGAAAAAAATAATAGCCATGAGGCTGTTATCACATCTCCTCAATCACACCTGCTCCATGTGCTGAATCACGTGCGTTTTTCTCAGAAAAGCGTTCGTTCATCCAACACCGAGCACCACCTCACTAATACGTTAATCGGACCTTGAATCAGCGAGGGAGTTCCAATGCTCTCACACAATTGCTGTGCTAATTGCTTTTGGTCACATTACACAGTCTGGGCCCATACAAATTGTGACACTTTATCTTCGTTTAAGCAGCAATTTTTGCAAGCGCACAGGTCTGAATCCCAGGCACTTCTATTGGCAGTATAGTTATTCCGTTGAATAATCGTGCTGATGGAACTTTATATGAACGAGAAGAAAGGAAACCGAGGAGCCTGATTTTTATTAGTCATATCGTAAGAAGACAGTAAACCATGACACCAAGGACAGAATAGGGGATGTTATCTGCAGTTCGTAATTGAAATAATGAAATGACAAATAAATTGAAATGTAAGTGGATGAAAAAACAAGTGGCCGCAGGTGGGATACGAACCCACGCCTCCGCTTTACGCGTGCGAGGCTCTTACCAAATGAGCTACCACGGTGCCGTTTGGCCATACACTTTCTGAGGTATTCATGTCTATCTACTGGAACTAACCCTGGGAGTGTTAGCCAGCGCCACCACTCACGGCCTTTTCCATTTGCTGGCTTCTTAGTATGTATGTATGTATGTATGTATGTATGTATGTATGTATGTATGTATGTATGTATGTATGTATGTATGTATGTATGTATGTATGTATGTATGTATGTATGTATGTATGTATGTATGTATGTATGTATGTATGTATGTATGTATGTATGTATGTATGTATGTATGTATTTCTTCAGCGCGCGTCCGAGGAAAACTGCGGGCAATAATAAACTCAAATCTATTGACCCATTTTATAAGCGCACAGCTCTCAGTCAGCGTCCAAATTTTACGGGCAACGGGGTGTTAGGGAAATATGAATGTTTCCACTGCCTGATATTCCG
The DNA here is from genome assembly GCF_023375885.2 of Dermacentor andersoni. Lineage (NCBI taxonomy): Eukaryota > Metazoa > Arthropoda > Arachnida > Ixodida > Ixodidae > Dermacentor > Dermacentor andersoni. Next base: position 34,551,517 of record NC_092822.1, on the reverse strand, counting down.
ATTAGCAACATCTGCTAGTATATTCGAACAACACATACGGTTTTCCTGGACACCGTCACATAGTGCTCGGACATTCAACTTACTTCGCATATAGCGTGTTCCGTTAACTTCGGTCGCCGACCGTACGTAGTCACTGAAAGGCTAAATAATGCTGTGACTCCTTTATAGGTATACGTGAAATTCCAGGGATTCCTGCCACCATGCAAGAGAACGCTGCCTAGTGCTTCCCGCATACCGTGTCCATTCTGCAATCCCCGTCTTTAGAGACGTGGGTAGCGTCAGAGTTTAACAGGGAAGGCGCGGCAATGTTTGTTTATCATTCGCGTAATAGCCTAAAGCTCGCGCGGCCAGCGCCGTCTGCCAAACCACCCCGGAGCGAAAAGTGCAAGGTCACTCGCCGCCAGCTCAGCACCCCGTTTTGCGAGAACGATAAGAGAGGGGCCAGCTAGCCGGTGACCACAGACGAGAGCTGCAACAGCAACAAGCCTTTGAAGCCGAACTGGCATAAAGGTGCAAACGCTTTATTTCTTTTAAGACACGCCCCCTCTTTACTCGATCGGCGTGACCCCTGACGAGGGGCCGCGGCACTGCAAATTCGAGAAGCGTGGGCTTATAACTCTCGGACCTTTCGAATCGCGCTGGACAGACACGCTGCATCCACTTGCCAGCCTGCCATCGGCTCGCTGCGTATTGGAAAACGAAGGGCATTCGACACTCGTACGGATCTGGACGAATACACACCGTCTCCTCTCGATTGGTTCGTGAGTCACCATGTATATTGAAGGCCCTCACGTGACCCCTGGCAAAGGCGCCCTAATCCGGCTGACCCTGATGCGTAACCCTCGAGTCGTGTTTGGTAACGTTCCAATGCTTGTGTTCAACTCGTCAAATGAGTTTCAGTGATTGATTATAGGCTTAGCGGCGAGGTTTCGGCTGTAGTATAAAGTTCTTGGAATAACGTTTGGCGAATAAGTGCGTCAGAGTGATGTTTGCGAATGCCAAGGAAACTGCATCGAAGGACGAGTTGTTACCGTCCATTTACCACGATTACGACTAACTTGCTACAAGTGCCTTTTTCTTTTGGCTCTATCCTAGAAACCTTGGCTTTCACAACACGCTTGGATGCAATATCCACTTTAATTATGAAAACATACTCACACAGTGAATCTAGGCATCCCGTGCCAAGTGCGATTATTCGCGAATGCCGGACACCTTTTTCTTTAGGCAACTTTAAAGCAGCAGATCCGCACTCCCTTGTGTATGTGACAGTCCTTTTAGCAGCCGCTATCGAGAGAATAACGCGTGCGTAGTTTCAGCGCATCGTGGCATATAAATTAAATATGAATTCTGGCGTTTTACGGGTCGACACCACGATATGATTTTGAGGCATGCCGTAGTGGGGGACTCCCGATTAATCTACACCGCCTGAGGACATTCTTGCATTTTCCGTACATACGAATGCGACCGCCATGGCTGGGAGCATATTAAATTTACCTCGTACATATGCTTTACGTTGCACAGCGCGCTAGACGTTAATTCTTGTCTGCGTAAGCTGTTTTACTTTCGCAGAGAAAGAGCGTCGAGGTATAGCAGAAGAAATAAAAACAAAATAACGTAATAAGTATGGATTGGTGCGGCCTGGCATCGTGCTGGAACTTCAGTCAGGCTGCGCTGCGGGGATGCTGAATCCACGCGTGGCAGTCAGCTGATCGGTCACTGTGCATACCTGACCACCCTCTGAGCACGGGTCCTGGATACGTGCCTGAGCAAGCCCGCGACTGGTGTTATACACGACATCTGCGTCTTGTGCCAAGGGGCCGTATAGCTTTATTTATTTGTTTTATTTACGTCACAATGCAAGCCGTGTGGCCCAAGCGGGAAGGAGGCAAGGTAACACGTAAAAAAAGTACGCGTACAGAAGGCAGAATTGCACAATATAAAACCTAAGCAAGCAAGCAAAGCAGCACAAAACAGCGATGCTACTTAGGAAGTACTGATAATATGAGTTTTAATTGATTCAGTAGAGTTGAGAGGGTGGAAAGGTATGAGGTGCCATTATTCTATAGTTCGAGGAAAGAAGAAAGAAAGGAGAGGGGAAAGAGTGAGGGGGTAGAAATGACGTGCTTTCCTAGATGCAGAAAGAGTTATGTATGGACTATAGGATCTAAAAGAAATTTACGGTTTATTAAGGAGCAAAGGAACGTCAGCGGTATTATTTTTTGTCTCGCTTGAAAGATGTGAAAACCATTACTGCGCAATAATTCAGTCACGGGCTCTTCTCGGCTTTCTCTGAAAAAAAAAAAAAAGAAACGTATGGCTCTTCTCTGTGTGATTTCGAGGCCTTTAATGTTAGTTTTGGTAAACGGCTCTCAAGTAACGCAGGAATATTCCAATTTCCATCGAATAAAAGTGGTACAGACTAATGATTTCACTTCATGGGATGCATGATTAAACCTATGGCAAAGTAGAAATAGTTTTCTAAAGGCAGAAGAGGCGGTGTCGGCAGTGTGATTATTGCAACTTCGGTTGTTAGTAATTGTAATTTCAAGATACGTGTACTTGCTGACTTCGGCCACGGGGTCTTGGCCAATGGAGTAAGAAAACTTCAGGGGTACATTTTTGTTTGTTATACGTAGAAGCACAGATTTATCAAAGTTGAGTTTCATTCCCCACTTCGCGTGTTTAACTTTCGACGATAAAGATACAACAATAAGTTCATGGTCGGACAGCCCAGGTTCGATAGATACAGAATAATCGGAAAAGGAGCGCTAAAGAAAGACAAGGTCAAGGAGCGAACCAAGACCATTTCCAAGTCTGGTAGCTCCATGAAATACTTGTACGAGGTTGTGGTCGAGCATCATATTAAAATGTACATTTGCATCGAGAACATAACCGGCACCGGACATAATACCATCCCAGTCAATGCCTGGTAGCTTCAAACCACAAACTACTAGTACCTTATTTGTATTAAACTGGAAGTGTGTTCACTTATGCCTAATAAATAATCGGGAGAGGAGTCTGGTGGTCTTTACATCGCACATAAAAAAACGTGATAATAAATATTCAGTTCGATGAACATGCTTTCAGTGCCACCCGACTTTGCTAACAGAATGGCCTCCACGGACGGCTTCACAACAACAGCCACCCCGCCGCCCCTTAGAAGTTCTATGTCTACAAATTATTTTGTAGGCAGGCGAGATTAGTCCTTGTCGCTAATTTCGCTATGAAGCCAGGTTTCTGTTATAAATGTAACGTACGAGGTATGTTAGAAAAGTTTGCGACCTTTGGCCGAAGAAAAAAAAAAAAAACTCGCATAACTGGAGCGTTGGAAACCTAATCACCCTCAAGGTAGGCTCTTTGGGACTCTACACACTTCTCCCAGCGGTGCTACCGTTGTTGGAAGCATTCCGAGAAGGCCTCTTTCGGAATGGAGTTTAGCTCAGCTGTCGTCACACCCATAATGTCTTCTCTTGTCTGAAATCGCGCTCCTTTCAATGGCCTCTTGATTTCGGGAAACAGCCAGAAGTCGCAGGGGGCCACATCAGGAGAGTAAGGATCCTGTTGAACTACAGGAGTCTGATTTTTCGCCAAAAAAGCCTGAATCAAGTGCGAGGAATGTGCAGGAGCATTGTCGTGATGGATGCACCAATTTCCTGTTGACCGCAACTGCGGTCGCTTGCGCCGGACAGCATCACGTAGGCGACGGAAGACATCCGTGTAGTACTCTTTGGTGATTGTTTGACCCTGTGGTGCGTACTCGTGGTGTACCACTCCGCGGGAGTCAAAGAAAGCAGCGAGCATCACTTTGACGTTGCTGCGCACTTGGCGGGCCTTGCTTGGTCTTGGTGACGTGGAATGTTTCCACTGTGACGACTGGGATTTGGTTTCCGGGTCGTACCCGTACACCCCCAAAAAGAAGCAAATTATGGGGTTTTACGTGCCAAAACCACTTTCTGATTATGAGGCACGTCGTAGTGGAGGACTCCGGAAATTTCAGCCACCTGGGGATCTTTAACGTGCACCTAAATCTAAGTACACGGGTGTTTTCGCATTTCGCCTCCATTGAAATGCGGCCGCCATGGCCGGGATTCGATCCCGCTACCTCGTGCTCAGCAGCCCAACCCCATAGCCACTGAGCAACCACGGCGGGTAGCCCGTACACCCAAGACTCGTCACCAGTGATTATGGTGTTCATGAAGTCGGGGTCACTGTTTGTGGGATCCAGCATGTCTTGTGAGACTTCAACACAAAATTGCTTTGGCTCCACCGTGAGCAGCTTCGGCACGAATTTCGCCGCAACTCTCTTGATGGCCAAATCTTCGGTCATAATGGAATGTGCAGAAAAAGTGCTGATACCCGCCTCTTCCGCAGTTTCTCGGATATTCACAAGACGGTCCAGCATCTCCACAACGTTCACTTCGGAAATGACCTCGTCATTTCGCATGTTGAAGGCCAACCGGCGCGTGGCTCGCTCTTCACTGATGTGCGGCCGTCCTTAAAGTGGTTCTACCAATCCTTAGTCAGTGTGCTGCTCATAGCATCGTCACCGAAAGCCGTCTGAATCTTCCGAATGGTTTCTACTTGGCTGTCGCCCAGTTCCTGGCAAAATGTGATGCAGTAGCACTGCTCCAGTCGCTCCGCCATTTTCCTTGCAATACAATACCGACGAGAGCACTGCGCACTGCCTCACTCAAACGTTGCGTCCCAGCCACTGACGCCATCGGCAGGCGGGAAAAAACTCGTGCATGCGCACGAAGGTTCAAGGCAGGCTGATGCAAGCGCGCTTGCTTCATATCCATCAGGTGCTAGCAAAAAAAAAAAAAAAGGTCGGATACTTTTCTAACAGACCTCGTATGGTGAGTGCGATAAAAGAACATGATTCCAGTTTAATTGCTTTATTCACGGTGCTACGTGCGTTAATCTTTAGTAATCTAATACGCCTATAATTGACTGGTCAAGCAGAATGATGACTACTATCCATTACAGATAAACACGTCATTTTTTAATGCGTACCTTATCACGCTGAAGTGAAACTTTCTTCCCGAGCGATTTATCATGCTTGGCCCTTTACCGTAACAGCTTACGTTTCTTCAAAGTGGCCTGCCAATGGTCGTTTTAAACGAAAACGTTGGTTCCCTTCAGTTTAGAAACATCTTTCAATATTGCTACTTTCTCATTGTAATCCCGAAGAAACTTTATGACCGGTCTTTCAGGGCCAGTTATACCAGCCTGGGAATACGGGCAACGGAGCCTCATTTAAGGCCTAGCTTATTCTTGAGCGTTTCTGTAATTACTGTGCGCTTAAGATCAGATTCCACCTCATTTGGCTCTTCAAGGACACCATGGATAACTATCTTCGAACGCCTACTTCTCTCCTCGATATCAGTGAGCTTGCAGTGTAACTTCACCGACTGCTGAAACGTTTTTACCGTGTTTTCGAGACAGTCTAAGCGAGCCGCATTAGATTTAAGTTCCGATATATGAGCTTGAACCTGTTTAAACAGCTCTCTGGTTTCAGCTATCATATTGTCTGTTTTCTGCCTTCAAGTCGGCCACTTCCCCTTGCAGCAAGTTTTCATGAACTTTATACGATAATTCAGCGTTAGTGGGTCCAGGATTTGTTTCAATATCCCCACACAACAAGACCTTTAGAACATGAGAACACCCGTGACATATTTTTGAACACTGTCGTGGGCACGGCAGGATAAGCACGAAATGACAGTCGCTACTATACGCAGAATAGCAATAACTAACCTGCACAACGTAGAAGAAAGTCTTTGTGAGTGAGATGCCTCGGCCAGGTTCACCGTGCCCACTGAAGATAAACTGATGCGCAGCTTCTTTCATACAGGCAAGACTAGCTGACGTCATGAATCCAAGGGTGTTGCGGTAGGTCGGAGTACGCTGTAGAGGGGTGGTGTTTTCCATTAGCTTGACTTCGTGCCATGTTGGAGCGATACCTGAGCAACACCTAGCATGGCACTAGCTATTTTCCGCTGTAAGTTAGTGGATACGGTGAAGTCGAGGGTTTGGTCATAGGCCAATGACAGACAACAGGTAACGTAGTTCTTACCTTCGAGCGTTCTACCTTACAAATATTATTGGAAGGAACTCCGTCTTTGGGATCGTTCGCTTATCCTATAGCAATGATTCCCAGTAAGTCAAAATGTGTAGTCTTCGTGCTTGTAACTTCAGACGTTTTTCTGGCTTTATTGATTACGCTTTATCTGTCTAAATTTCCAGGCAATCATAGTTTTTTTTCAAAAGCAGCAATGCAATAGAACTGTTTGCACATTCCTAGTATAATTGCGAGCTGTAGCATCCATAAGGAAATGATTTTGTTGAATGTCATCAACTTTAGGCAAATTTATGTGTACGACCCAAAATGCCCTCGCTGTCTGAATCACCCACAGTCGCAGCTCTCACAGACACTAGCACCCTCAAGTAATTTTCAGAAGAAACTGTGTGCCTACTGGTAGGTATGCAATAACACCCGCCAAATAGGGGTAGAAACCTTCTAACAGGCTCTATTTTAAGGTCTTTTTCCACAAACATAGGATCATTATCATACACAACACATTCTCTTCTCAGTGCCCTCTTTTGCAGTACCTTCTTTGCACCAGCGACACCACGTGAAGACATTCCTCTAGTATCATGGAACTAACTCGCCAATGATGACAAGGCAGCCTTTTGACGAAGATGGGCCTATCCTATCTAAGCATCTGGCCAACCTTTCTGAGGCACATTTTCCTTTATACACTTGCCCCATCTTATTCGTTTAAGCGCTCAGAGCGAGTACCGTTAGCCAACTATCCCCATTCATTGTTTTGCAGACCCACCCCCTGTTTATTGGTAATGCATTTGAATGCCCGCGCACCCACCACCTCTTGTTTGGCAAGGGAAGGGAAATTTCCACTTGAGGACGGCATAAATTTAAGCGGAGCAATGTGACATCGGGAAATCCCAGTGCATAGAGACTGACAGAGAACAGTGGTAATTGGAAGTGTATGGGAGAGAGAGAGAGCGAGTCAACTTTTATTGATGCCAGCAATCACGTAGGCGGACGCAGCCTCCTTCCGCCTAGCAGACGGCCGAGATTCCCTGGGTCTTAGCGACTGCCTCGGCTAGCTGGAAGGCCCAGACCTGCTCTGAGCTCAGAGACCTTTCTCCTAAAGCAGACTGAAGTGACGGCAGAACGAAATAATAGAGGACACCGAAAAAGACTTCGCAGCGATAGGTTGTTGGTTAAAACACCGAATGAAGATCGGAGTTGAACGTGTGTGTGTGTGTGTTTTTTTTTATTTTCGCGCACTAATGAGCAGCTTCGGTACGTCATTGTGACGTCACGGACATCTCGCTACATTTACCTGTTTTGCCATTGTGGTTCAGTAAACATTCTCGGATCTTGTTGAGTCCAGTCTTTGGCTATATTAAAGCACAATTTAATCAATGTTTTATGATATAATATCAACTAGGCCCGAGTAGAAGCAGTCATAAGTTCATGACGGCATACATGGCTGCTGGGGCGGGAACTTCAATGTGGCGCCGCCACCGCCGCCTGTCTTTCGTTCTAGTGTCTTTTCAGGCGCATGAAGCCTGTTCCATCCGCCAGTAAGGAGATCTTTTTTGTTGTTGGTATTATAGAAGTGTAATTTATTAATACAACTCAAATTAGTTTTTCTTGTTTTAGTGCTTCTGTAACGAGTAATGTACTGACCGCGCGACTGATTGTTGGCCGGCCCCCATGGTGGATACGTGCCCCTTATGCAAAGGAAAACCACAACAACGATAACAACAAAATCAACCAGAACGCATAATGTTTCCAGCTTTAATGTTGATCTTTTATGACGAGGCTGGTGAAGATGTCGATGACGATTATCACGGCGCTACATAGTAAACGCGGGGTGTCAGCGCCGTCCGTTCCTCCGTCGGTGGGCCCGTGTAGAGGGGGGTGTCGGGCTCGACGAAACTGAAAATCTCAAAGGCGGATGCTGCGCGCGTCGTGAGCTGCTGCTGCTGCTGCTGCTGCTTTTGCTATAAGGTACGCTGCGAGCAGGGTGGAGAGGGAACAGCCCTGTAAGCGCTGCGATACTGCGAACGTGATGGGGAGAGAAAGAAAAAAACAAGGGAGGAAGGGGAGCGAATCACGCCCCTGTGTCTTCCTTCCTTCGTTCCTTGCTTACTTCTGCTCGCGGGAGCTTTCGCTCGCCGCTCGCGCAGCAGACGACGACGGACCAGGCACGAATAACTGCGCAGCGGCGGCGGCGCTTTCGTTTTGAATATTTATTTATGCTAATTGAGAACCGTATATTTCGGCGGCGACGGCGGCTCGGGCGTGCGCGTCCGCGCAGGTTGGCGATCGCCGACGAGAGTCTTCTTACTTCGCCGCTGATGCTTCTCACTGTTTGGGGTGAGAGGGAGTTGCGCTGGGGGAGGGTAGAGGGCGCTGCTGCTGCTGCTGCTGCTGCTGTTGGAGACGTTACGTGCTGCGTTGCATTACTAGCACCGGGGGCAGTGGTTGCGGCAGCGAGGGAAGGAGTAAGCGAGGGCGTTTTTACTCCCTCTCTCGCCAGCTTCCTCCCGCAAGGGAGTCTTCGTTGCCTCTGTCGCCCCCCCCCCCCCTTCCACCTTGAGCAACTCCTCTTCCGATGAGGGTCGTCGAACTTGGCCGTTCCAATGAGCTGAGCGAATGCGCCCCTGCGTTCCTACCCTCCGCGGGAACCACCCTCACTTCCTCTTACCCGCCATTTCAATTTCGGTTAGCCCCATCCCTCGCGGCAATTTTCCAGTGCGTTGCGGAAGTCCCTTCGCCTCGCCTCCGGCAGGGGCCCCCTGAACCTGAGCGCGGGCAGGCGTGGGACGTGTTCTGCTGCCCGATTACTGTTTACTTATCGCCGCTCTTGTTCTTGAGGATCCTGCTATTGTTCTCGACGGTCACGCCGATTTGTCACCTTGCTTCTTCTCCGTTTAATGGGGACATTACCATTGCCTTTTACACAGTGACAGATTAGATTGCCGGATTTAGTGACCACGCACTTCACAGCGGGTTATGAGGGACGCCGTAGAGAAAGATTCCGGATTGATTTTAACCGCCTGGTATTGCGTAACGTGCACTCAAAGCTCTGTAAACGAGCGCTTTTTTTTTTTTTAGGTTCACACCGCCACCAAGAAAAGGCGGCTGCCAGGACCAGAAACCAAGAGCTCCTGCAACCTCGCGCTGAGCAGTTCGGGGCAAGGTTATTTTTTCGAGACTGGAAACATCCTTATGTATATCAATGTTCCAACAGTGGCCGCGGGAAAGGGATGTCCCAACGTGAGACTACTTGTAGTACCTATGTCGACGAATTTGTATCCCCCCTTCGAGTGAGCCTCTATCTTGACCGAGCATAGCTAGTTAGGCACAATGTAACGCCACTTAGGAAGATCGTTAAGCCGTTCAGAGCTGTTGGTTTCACGAATTCGCTATGCCGATGTCAGAGCTGCATGTGTAGCTCCGACAGCTAAACAGCATATGTTTGTTGGTGTAAGAGCACCCTTGCTGTAGGTTGCTGAACACTCATTGAACATAATTACTGGTGTTAATCTATTTATTGTGCGGGGATGTTCTCGCCTGCTCCCACGTTATAGAGTGTTAAGAGTTATATGAGTGCTAAGCAGGTGTCATGAAGGGTGCGAGAAATAGACATGTGCACCCTTTTTTAGCACCTCTGAGGGTGTAAAATATTTTGCTGTGTATAGTGTTTTCATGGCTTCTACTTTGAGTCCGCATTAAGTAATCGTCGAATGAACGGTATTCAACACAAATATGTGTTATTGTTCAGAAGTCCGAGCAAATAGCCATTAGTGAGCCATAAGCACATGCCTATTGTACCATCGGCGCCACCTTTGCTTCCAGTCGATTACGAAAAACTCAGTGGCCGTTTCTTTATAGCAACGTACTTTAATTTCGTTCCTGGGATAGTGTGCCAAGATAACGCGAAGTCGACCGTTCTATATACCGCATTTCGCAAGAAGTACTTATGAACGGTTATACTCATTACACATTCGGAAAAATTTGTTCGCGTATGCTATTTGTGTGACTGCATCCCCCGTTTCAGCGCAACGTTTACGCGTTGTCTCGGTAGCGCCGAGATTTTCCGAGAGATAAAGAAACAACTGTAAAGCGCGCTCAAGCACCCGAAGACACACGGTCGGCAGGCAAGAACGACAAAGGGCGGTGAACATCGTCTCAATTCAGTTCCTTATAAATGGCCGCTTCTTATCTGACCCCCCGTTGTGTGCGGCCGTAAGACGTGGTTACGAAATAACCGCCTCGCAACAGGGCGTCCCCATGCTGTGCTTTCTTTAAACGCGAAACAGCCTGGAAGCCCCAAACCGATTTCTCTAAGACGGAAAACCTTGAAGAAGCCGGCGACCTCAATGACAAATAACCTAAACGTCAGCGCGAATAGGTAAACGTTGGAGATAAGCGCAGATAGAGAAAAGCGGAAACTTGACAGTTCTGTTCTTTCCCGCTTTCGTAGGGCTCCGGTAGAGGGCCGGTGATTAATAACTCAAAGACGAAACGAACGCCATAGGGAAGCCGCAACTATAGAAGAAGGAGAAGATGCAGACGACGCTGCGAACTGATCGTCGTCTGCTTCAAGCGAAGGGACGGGCTTGTCTTTTCTTCTACGGACGGAAGTGACTGACTGGCGTTTGCGTCAAATAAGGCGAAGAAAAATAAAAAAGGTGTTTCCGCTACGAGAGCATACGATCAACAACTGCAGACAACAACCTTTCCGCGCCTTCTTGCATAGCCTACGTGTTTATGCGTTTTATCTGCTTGATTTTTCTTTTTTCTCTTGACGACGCCACTCCCATTCTGTGAAGTGCAGTGCGCCTTGGGTTCGAGGTGTGTGCGTGTGTATGCGACCTGGCTTACACGGCTTTTCCTGGTCCCGTACGTATATGCAGCAGGTCGCGGCCAAGAAACTAAATAAGAAGAAGGAATGACAACAGCCACGAAAACGGCATGATTGAGCTTTTTGGGTGTGAACTAGCGAGCTCGGCTATAGCCGGCGTTGCTTCTCGTTCCTCTGGCGGAAAGAAAATGGAGTTTATGTGCAGGTGACGCCGTGCTGCCTTCGTCGACATGGAGCGAAGGCGTCGGCGGCAGTGGCGGGTTAGGCTCGCTTCGAGCAGTACGGCCGGGCTGCGTCGGCCACCACGCCTATGAGGGAAGACGTGAACGGTCAAGCGTATGCGGCGTTAACGGGAATATTTTCCGGGGCAGAAGGGGTGGGGGGGAAGAAAGAAGAAACGTTTGGACCGGCAGCAGTCCACAGTGCACTTTGAATTATGCGTTTCTTGCCAGCCGCAGGGAGGCGTGGGACAGTGCGGTTCGGCTCGTTTCCGCATGGCGAGCTTTTCGCGATTGGACGCCCCCCCCCCCCCCCCCCCCCCCCTTGCTTAAAGCGGGCAGAAACAGGCGTATGCAAGCGGAGCAGACGTAAAGCAGACGACAAGCCGACGACAAGCAGACGAAAACAAAGTACGAACTGCGAGGCCCTTGTTATGTGGTTTAAGAAATCGGCGAAGTTCCGCGCGTGACTGATTGATTTGTCAGTGCTAGTGCAAGCAGCGCGACTTATGAGATAAGGTCGGCGGAAAAGGAAACAAGAAAGCCTCGAATCGCTCCCTTCATGAATAATTAAACATGTCGTCGAGCTGCACGAACGCGCGCGACAATGAGGTCATCCGCGCAAGTGGCTTGGTACGGACGGCTGCGTTTATGCGACGGAAAAAGAAAGCAAAAATGAATAGAAAACAAAAGAGCAAGAGCAGTCACATTTTTACTTTGCCTCATTGTCTGCGGACAGTTCCTGCGCACTTGTAGAACTAAGCCAGAGAGAGCGAGAGAGGGAGATAAGGAGTCTGCTATTGTCGATTGTAATTGGTTGCAACCGAGGACGCAAATCGGGGCAGCAATTGAACGAACACACTACTGATGTTCATTGGATAAGAGTTTCCGTTGCACTAACGGGGCTACAGAACAAAGAAAACAATGCCTGTCGTCACTGGCAAAAGAAGTTTGTGGCACTTGTGCAATAGAGTAAGCAGTAACTATGAAATTAATCTCTTCGGGTATAGTGTAGTATTTGCGGATGTGGTACACATTTTTTTTCCATTGCAAGCGATTTAAAGTTTTCCATTGCAGCAATTTCTGCGGTTTTGAACTCGTTTGTGTCGACAGCATTATGCTGTCATAGAGTACAACGCTCTTGATGATGACGATGTCCCTAAAATATGGCTCGTGCCCGTCCTGGGGCATTGGCCAAGAATTGAACGCCTGAACTTTTACATAATATTTCGAGAACTACAACGCTCTTTTCTCAAGAACCTCTACTTCTCTGCAGCGCACACAACCTGTGCAGCGCACACAACCTGCTATAGTACCGCTTACTGAGACCTCCGAAATACATGCACGGAGGACGCCAGTCTCAGAGTTGACGTGATGCGCAACGCCCCGCACAATTTGCCGATCACGAGAGTTACGTGTCATCTCAATGGTCATAGCACATACAGCTTCCCATGGCATAAGGAGTTGACACCAAATACTCTGTTGGGATCGACAGTGTTTGGTCAGTCCCTATGTCTTGGGTAAGGATGAAATTGCCTGACTATGACGTAATCATTGGTGTAAACGAAAACTGTGAATTCACGAACGCGGGAAGTGCAGCATCTAGAAGTTAACTGGGGCCCTATAACGTAAAACTATTCCAATATGGTTTTATTCCAATCTCCTAGCGTCGAATTTGCGTAACCGCCGACGCAAGCACCGGGCGGTCAACGGCAGGGCTCTCTGAACAGACCACTCAAACCAACTACTCGTTCATGGGAGGTCACTTTTGTTTGCTTGAAAAACGAATAACATTGCCTACACTGAGCGGCTTGTCTTATCTAATTGGCTGACAAGAGGCGAGGAGCACGCTCAAGTGGAGAGGGATTCGATAGGGCCGAGCCACTGCACTGAAAGTCGATAACCGGATGAAGAAGGTGGTGCCGGCGTCTGCGGTCGGTCCGCTTTCCCTTAGCGTGCGGTGGCTGGTCGAAAATCACGGCGGCATGCAACGAAAGCTTAAGAATGACGCTAAAACTGATCCTCAGCAAAGAAGAGTTGGCAGAATGAGTTCGTAAACTTGCCGAAAATGCTCGAAAACGTTATACGGCGACGCAAAAAAAGTTTTATAAAACGCAAATATACCCATGCTCTATGGTAGGTGTGAGTGCACAGCGCCTGAGCGATCGGCGGCAGTCATCTTCTATTTCTTTCGGAACAGGGCAGCCTGCGGCTATTCAGAAGATAATTCAGTTTTGTTCGGCACATTAATGCATCTTCATTGCGTACACAGCACTGGGTTTTTGCAACGCGGTGAGTTTTTGCTGTTTTGTGACGTCGCGTGCAGGCAGGTGAAGTGGGTGCAGCCCGAAAACTTTTGACCAATAGCCGGAGGCTAATGGCGAAATGGCGTCGAGTCAGAAACCATTATTTTTCTTTCTTTCGGTCAAATAATGCATATTCAGTGTGTACACGTCACACCAGATGGGGAGCTATCGTGCTTTTCGTGACGTCGCGTGACAGACAGGTGAAGTGGGGGTGGTCCAAAAAAGTCTTTTTCCCAATCGTCGAGGGCTGATTGCAGAATTGGAATAGAAAAGTCTGGAGTAGTTTTACGTTATAGCGTCCCTGTTGCCATTGTAAAATGTTGCAGTTTTCGTACAAACCGTAACCGCGCCTTCTTGTCCACCCTTAGCCTTTCCCGCTTCGGCAGGATTTCTTTTTTAGTAAAAATAGCTTCATCGTTGCCTTAGGTGCTGCTGCGAGAGTCGAGTTCTCCTTCTAGCACGCGGTAAAAAAAATGTAAACTAGTCAAAACTGGCCGCCTACAGACGCGTAGTGTCGACTGTCAAGGTCCCGTTCTTGTCGAAACCTGTTCGCCGCAGTAAAACGATACAAAACGATCGCAACAGCGACACCGCTTTTCCGCAGGACGGTTCACTCCATGTTTGTGCTTCGTGGCGCTCGCAGTAATCGAGCTTACGGACCCCGAGGCCTGCGACTAAATCGATGTGTTTTCCGCACCGATCCATCAAATTGAGGAAATTGCTTCCTTATCTTTTTTACGGTATCATTCAAGATCGATTGCTTCATCGATCATTTAAGAGTACGACGAGTATGTGCTCATTCGACCGGTTTGTTTTAAATTGTTCCAACTTCCCCTAACGCGATATCCACAGACCACATTTGCGTGAAACGAAATAGCGTGGAGAGTTTTAGCTCGTCCATATACGGATTGGAAGTTACGGAATGCCGGAGACACTGATGTCATTAACAGCACTAGTGGTGCCACCCCGTGATGCTTAGTTCAACTCGAGCGTACAAAGATATTGTTTCAAAAGAAGGGTACGTGCAACTCAGTTGCTTGTGTGAAGGCTCAACCAACAGCATAATCACTAATATAGACCCTTTTCGCGCAGCAGTTTGCTCCAGAGGCTCGAGATGGCGCTCTTGGCGGTGCGCCACACGTTGCCTCAAGCGAAAGCGTACGATTGCGAAACCGCTACCGATTCTACCCTACTATACTGTGCGGTCAGTTATGGGAAATGCAACTGGATGATCGCTCACGCACTGTGAGCCTCATTCAGGCTGAAAAATGTGGGTTGTCAGAGTGAAGACGTGTACAGTAGTTGGCTGCAAAAGTTGTGGCTGACATGGTAAGGAATAGAATGAATCTGTGTGGCCAAGTCCATGAACCGCTGCTACACAAGGACTGCCTCTGTTGCGGCCCTTCGACTTTCCTCGATGAAAAAAAAAAAAAGAAGTCACCCATCCGTCAGCGTTGTACCGCTAACCTCCAAAGACTTCAACCCCTGTATATTGGCAAGAATTAGTACCGCTCGTTACACAGTGACAAAGGGAATAGTACCACTTTCTGATGTAGTAAGTTTCTCGCACGTCATACACACACATACACCCCAACTCTCATTGAAACTTACACCCACTCTGTCGCCCCTTTATGAAGAATAACTTAGTGGGCACAGTACTGAGTAAACGCGCTGAAGCATCGTTAAGGGACCCCACACTATCGCACACGGAATTTTCGAAGCTGCACGTTTCGCGACAGTCCGCGGAGTGAGCGTCGGACTAGCGATAATATGTTCTTTCTACGAACTACTACATAGTACAGAACATCTACGTTCCAAGCCATGTGCGCGGCAAGAGCAAATGTGCCGCAACTGAGCACACCCTATCGATTATACCGAAAATAAACAACGAGATATTGTCCGCACGAACGAACGTTACTGAGTCATAAACATGAGAAGCTGATGCTGCTTCAAAGTGAATGGCAAATAGAGAACGACGAGAGTAGACACTTAACCTGATTTAATTCAGAAACGGAAAATTTGGACAGCTTGGAATGCATCGCTTTTGATAAAGACACCGCATACGTTTCTCGCACCGTTTGGACAAGACCTAATGAGCTCCAAAAGCGCCCACATGCCCTATGAAGCTGTCGCCAAAGCTTCGTAGCGTCCACCCGGTCACCGCCCACGATATCCGCCGAAACAGTGGTTTGCTGTACCGCACCGGCGTCATGCACATCCACCGTTAAACGGAGGCAGCTGAGGCAAGCAATGGACGCGTCATCATGTGATAAAACATGGCGGCGCCCAGGGTAATAGAAAAAGGATATGTAACAGGGACATGCTTATTTTCTTTCAATTTAAAAAGCACGAAAAAAAAAGTTCCATGTGTGTGGTTGAAAGAAGTGCCACAACATGTCGATCTTCTACCAGTGAACGCACCTCCTGTGTTCTTTTATAACTATACAAGAAATTGCGATACAAAATATTTACATATTGCCACGACCAACTTGGTGACATTTAGGTTGCGCGCCCTTTGCATTGGGCACCGTGCACGCCGTACAGTGGTGGTGTTCAGCAACCATAGGCAGCGATCTTCGTGGCACGGGCAGCCAGTTGGACTCGGCTCGCATGCGCCACGCGCACGAGGTGTCACGCGAGGAGAAGAGGAAGACGGTTCGAGCCCAGTTTGAGAACGCGACTGCCGCGGATATTCTTCACGACCGCAGTGACTTTTACTAGTGGGCACAAGTTCGCCTTTAATAAATATCGTTGTTTTACTAACATCATTACAATATCATACGGACTTATAGGAATTTATAAGGCGCACACACTTCGTAACAGAAAAGGGCATGATATTAAACGGTTTCTTTCATTTTCTTTCATTTTTTTACGTTTACGCTTCCCCAATTCACATCCTTTGGCTCCCGGGTGCGCGTCGATGTGTATATGTGCCGATTTTTAGCCAATACGCCAGATTGGTATGTGTCACTGTGACAAGAGGTAGATACGCGTGCTTGAACGTTGTAAATTTACCTATGAGTCATACTTACGTATGCATACCTAGACCTCTCATCTCCATTTTTCTATTGACGATCATCATTTATCCTCTACGTCTTGGTGACGTTGCTGTGTTGACGCCTAGCACTGCATATACAACTGATTTCGGCATAGCTCGTGAATGGTGTATTGCTTAAATATTACACAAGGATAATTGTGTGGTCCGTGCGGCACTGCACCATAACGTTTCTTCGCCGGTGAACAACAAATCAGTCGCCGTACCATCGCCATCGCGGGGATGCTTTTGTCGGCACCTTGCTCCGGTCGTCGTAAACACCGATTGGTTACTTAATAAAAACCAGTTGCTCCATCTGGTGAGGCTTTGTACAACCTTAAATAATGCTGGATAGCCAATGATTAGCAAAATGCTTCAGCCAAGTGGAAATAAGGTGATTGATTTATAATATCCATTGCCACAATGGATTGGATCTGCCGCTTTGAACTTCTGGAATTTCTCGTTTTCTCTTCGTTGTTGGCCCTTTTGTCGAGAACAGCAATGCCGATGGCACGACGATGGCACGATGGCGGGTCGACAGTTTAGACACAGTTATTTGAGCACGAGAGTAGGTCGGCAAAAAAAAATAAATATGAGTCTTCTGGCAACTTCTTATCACGGGGTAGCATGGTGACGTTGACATCAAAGAGGAGGCAGCCATGAATGTGCAAGCGTCATGAATATCTGTAGATATAAAAAAATAAAAAATAAAAGAACGCCTAAGACTGTGTGCCTACGAGAATAAAATGTCTGTGATTCACTGTTGTGTGGAATACTCAACAGAAGCTAACAACGCAAGGAGGACA
The DNA here is from genome assembly GCF_023375885.2 of Dermacentor andersoni. Classification (NCBI taxonomy): domain Eukaryota; kingdom Metazoa; phylum Arthropoda; class Arachnida; order Ixodida; family Ixodidae; genus Dermacentor; species Dermacentor andersoni. Next base: position 34,534,249 of record NC_092822.1, on the reverse strand, counting down.
CTCAACCTGTCATTGTACTCCTACAACGCGTGAAGTAGGGGCGCGGTTTTGCCAGTATAACAGCCAGGCCCCAGGCTGGACAGGTGCCATTTTGAAAGATGCAACGCGCTATCATGACCGTTCACATATGTCCAGTGCGCGGGCGTGGGAAAAGGCGCAACAGCGTCTGGGCAACCTCGAAGAAAAAGAACAAAATGCAAACGGAACGTGATCATCGGCCGCTTGGAATGCATAACGGCTACGGCGTTCAAGAAAGGAAGCAGGACATTTCTTTGGGCAGTCGTCACGTCCCTTCTGTATGCAAGCGCGCACGTTGCAACAGTAGCGTAGTAATGAACTTGAACTCTCTGTCGCCTGCGCGTCTTCTGCTTCCGGAACCGCCGTCTGCAACAACCACGCGGTCGGTTTATTGTCCGTCTGCGCCGCGAGCTGTTTCGTTGTCGTCTGCATCCCGTGCAAAAATGGGCCTGTTGTCCCCGCTGTTGCATTGTCCCTGGCCGTTCGGCGACGGAGAGAAGGGAAAGGCGAGGGGGAAACGTTTTGAAAGCACGGTTCTCACGTACCTACGTGCCACTCACGATGAAAGGCTTGCATCATAAACAGTTCGGCCGGCCGAGAGCACGCATGCGCGAAGCCACGAACGGGGGAACAGAGAATGTAGGCGACGTTTTCGAGTATGACGCGGCCGGCAGTCAAGGCCACCTTCGCTCGAAGTGAGGGCCTTCCCTTTGTGAGAGGTCAACAGTCTGCTCCACGCTTCGCTTTTGTTTAAGAAGCACAAAAAGGGTGCTCGGGCTTCTGTTTCCGTTCACTCGACCGGCTATAATCAGGTGCTGTCACGTGAGACAGGAACTGGTAGTTTTGAGTTGACACAGCACTGGTGCTGTTCGGGTTGTTTTCTCTTCGGAGACTGTCCCGTGTGCCGAGGTCTTTATTTGGAAGCGCGAACAGCGCAACTGGTTGTGCACAATGCCCTCTCTTGTTTTACAGTGAGCGCAGAAAAAAACCAAACAAAGAAAGCATAGTTTCGTATTCGTGTGGGGCTCCTGCATGAGGAAGATCTCTTGCGGTAAGCACTCTGATGGGGCGGTCAATGTAGGAGCACGCATCCAGCTACTGTGTTTTCGAATACATCAAACAACCACGGGCAAAAAAAAGAAATATAATCTAGAGCTATTCACTATACCTTCGTTCAAACTGTGGTTCCTGATTCGCCCGAGAAATAAACGATCAAAACGCCCCCCCCCCTCTCCAAAAAAAAAGTAGATGGAACAAGAGAAACCCCGTTTAAGTAGTCAATGTGCGTCGGTTTCAATCGTATGCTTGTGTTTTCTTTTCTGACTTGTAGTGTCGTATGTGTGAGGCAAGATTAATAAAAGACATATTACAAGTGAACCGCGACTTTCATGGGAATTTAATTCTGATGAAGCTTCGCTCGCATGATTGCATTTCTGGCCAAGCCACGTTCAACTGAAGTTGAACCACCCATATTCCCGTATATATATTTGTGCACAGCTCCCGTTTGAAAGCTGACATAGACAGTGGCAGACGTTCCACACTAGATTGAATTGTACTAAACTTTATGCTGTGTATACAAACGATCGATAGATGATGTCTAGAACAGGTGGTGTCCAGAACATGGCGTCGATGCCGTATTTCATGCTCCGCAATCACTTCCTGCGCCTGCAATTAGCAAAGGCATAGCCTTTGAGATCTGCTTCTGTTAGCCAGAGAGAGCCACCTTTGGGGCGTGTATTTGGGCACCGGCTATGCTAAGTTCGTGCTTGACACTTTAGGCGTCGCGTCCGCACTACGTGCTCTTTTTCTTTCTTTACGTTTACACATTCTCTTCAGAGAACGATGACCCATAGCGGTAAATATAGAACCTATAGATGGTGTCCAAATCCACGCCTCGACGACGGCTCGCGCTGCTTAACATAGGCCCTTCTGAAAGGCCATGCCTTTGCCGACTGCATACGCTGGAAGCATTCGCGAAGCATGAAATACGTCATACGTTTTCAACGTCGCCTATTCAGGTACGCTGTCAGTCCCCGACCAGTAGTTGACACAACGTCGAGCACCTGGTGCTGTGGGAAACAGCAATTGTCGACCATTGCGGTGTATACAGGCTGAATCGTACGATGGAACGCGATAGCGTGCATATAGTTGGGCGTGGTGCGTGGTCGGTACGACTGAACCGCTAACTAGGTTACCGCGCCCGCTTGGTCGAGCAAGACACGGAGAATGAAGCGAAGCAGGGAAAGTACAGGGGGCCTGTGATCGCTAATCGCTACTTACTTATCCACGCTGAGACGGCGCGTGGGCCGAAAGACACCACGATACCAATCCCTTGCTTATCGAAGCACAGTGGGCGCTTCTTGGGACATAAGATGAATCCTAAAGCGGCGTGGCTGCTCGTGCACATGCTGCTGTTGGTGTTATTATTATTATTATTATTATTATTATTATTATTGTTGTTGTTGCTGTTGTTGTTGTTGTTGTTGTTGTTGTTGTTGTTGTTGCCCTGAGTGGCTGTGGCACACACCCGCAGTGGGGGATTGTCCATGAATCGGGTGGTTAAATTAGGTGTACAAAAGCAAGAGAGTTACCTCTCGTCTCAATCTGTTATCTTCCTGTTTCAGGCTTCTCTTCATGCTTGTATTGCTGTGCGGCGGACCGGAGAGAAAAGCTGAAGCGATAACTAATGGGAGAAACGACAGTTCCAACTACTATATCGCGCAATTTGTGCAAGCTAGGGAGCGTAACACTTCTTTTAAATGTCGAAAACGTTCACTTGTATCAAGGTACACTGCGGTTAGTTCACTGCTCTGCATAGCTGGAAGTTTGCCGTCGAAGGCCGTCAAGATCACTTAATTTTAGCGGCCATGCAAATAACCTTCAACTAATTTTGACCACTATTCACGCACTTGAAACGGCAAACTTATAAATTTTGTTATGTTATTCGTTGATGACCCTTTACGCCTATGACAAAAAAATATTGTTCATTTGAATTTAAAACTAAAAGGTGACGTCGTACTTGGTAAAGAAAACTATTTCGGAGTTTTAATGTCTGATTTCATCACTAGTGCCCCACATAAATTTTGGCGAGCGATTTCGCCGCCTTCAATGAATTTTGCCGTTTTTGCTGTTGACGGGACTCAGATATTTGATGGTACAAAGATATTCATGGCTTTCGATCAACATTTTATGTCATATCTCTTATCAGCGACAATGGTATGCCGCCGAATTTCGTGTCAACCTTACCACCGATACCTGATGTCGTTGTAAGTGAGCAGGGTATTTTAGATTAGATTTGGGGGTTTTACGTGCCAAAACCACGATCTGATTATGAGGCACGCCTAGCGGGGTATTCCGGAAATTTCGACCACCTGGGGTTCTTTAACATGCACCTAAATCTAAGCACACGGTTGTTTTCGCACTTCGCCCCCATCGAAATGCGGCACCCGTTTCCAGGATTCGATCCCGCGACCTCGTGCTCAGCAGTCGAGCACCATAGCCACTGAGCAACCATGGCGGGTCAAGCAGGGGATTTTAAACGTGCTTTTAAAATTTGACATAGCAAGATCCTGTGGCCCTCATCTAATCCCGAATCCGTCACTCAAGAGAAATGCTCAATAAGTTGCTAAATATTTATGCGTTTTGTTTTCAATATCATAGCTAGAAGGGCAAGTGCCGATTGACTGGGGGGGTAGCCAGAGTAAAACCGCTTCCCAAGAAATGAAAGAATGGCCAAATTAATAATTACAGACCAATATCCATAACTTCAACAGTTTGTAAAAGCTTGAGCATATAGTTGAGAGTCATATCTCCAAGTATTTGCCTACTCGTAAGGCATTGTCCGAGCCTCAGCATACGCTTAGGAAGGGCTTGTCTACATGCAATCAACTAGTTTCATTGGCAATAAACAATGGTGTCCGAACAGATACGATATTCAGGGATTTTTCGAAGGCATTTGATAAATATCGCATAAAAATTTAACCTTTAAGCCTTGAACCTTTAAGATGCTTCAAAACTCACAGTTAACAAGTTGGACTACAGCTTACCTAACTAACCGGCACCAATTTGTTTTACTTGGGAAACAATGCTCAGAGAATGTTTTCGTATATTCTGGCGTCCCCCAGGGATCGGTGCTTGTACTACTTTTATTTATTTTGTTTATTAATGACATTGTGCATGACGTATCTGTTAAAAGCGAATTGTATATGCAGATGAACGCGTTATTTATACTCAAGTGAAAAGTTCAGATGAACAAGTGTTGCTAAATAATGCATTTCAAAAAGTAAACACTTGGTGTGACTCTTGGCGAGATGCCCATCGACTTCGACAAAAACCCCATTAATGTGAATCACGCTTAAAAAAAGAGCCAATGAAATTCCTGAACTTTTCGAAAAATAATCTCCTCTTCGAAGTACAGCATTATTAGTATCTAGGACTCTGGATTGCGAACAATCTTTGTCGAAATAAGCACGTTTATTACGTCGCAAGCAGTGCCAATGCAAAACTATTCTTCCTCAAACATGCCCTGAGGGATTCTACTGCCACTGTTACTTTGGTCGCCTGCAAATCCAAAGTGATACCATTACGTGACTATATACTGTCATTCTTTAGGCTCCGTTCACATCAACCGATGGGAGTAAGATTGAAAGCATACAATCGAGGGCAGCTCGTTTCATCTACAATAATTCTGGACGAGCATTGGTAGGCGGTCTCATAGCGAGAGCAAACTTACGGAAAGAAATTAAATTTCCCGTCTTAATTTTTTTATCAGGTAATTAACGGGCACTGTAAGGTAGACCTTGCAAATTTTGTATTGTTATTCTCCGGTTAAGCCACAACACAATGCCATGGTCTAATCGTAACACCCTTTCGAACGCGCGACAACTGCCTTAAGTGCTCGTTCCTTCTAACGACAGTAAGGGAGAGGAACAAACTGAGAAATGAGGTTACTTTGCGACCATCTCTCTAAAAGTATACCTCGTGTGTTTAACAACTTCCTGTGTCGGGATTTAGTGTTGTTCATTGTATGGCTCTGTTTGTAGAATTATGTTTCCTTGTTTCAGCCGGGTATTGGTTATATGCGTATATAAGAGATCTTTATTTTTTATTTTTTTTCTTCCTGCCAATTATTTGTAATATTTTTGATTATGTTAACCCAGCCTGCTAAAATTCTTTTTGGGATTGCATACTAACTAATTAACTACTGAACTAACTAAATAAACAAAAATAAGTAAATAAAGGTAAACAAATAAATAAATAAATAAATAAATAAATAAATAAATTTAGGATGCTACAAGCCGCGTACTAATGCCGTACAAATATGCAGGATTTGTGATACTATATGCCGTTTATGTATATTTGAGTATCCCCCGAAAATTATGTATGAGATTCTCCCTAAAATCACAGTTTTGGTAGCGATAACAATGTATGAGACATCTGCACGAGGTAAGGTTCGTAGTTCTGTCGGCCGTGTCAACTGCAGTAAAGATTGGCTTACTAATTAAATTAACAGCTTCATGGTTTCATGCACGCACACACCGGAAGCTCACTCGATGACCACGAACGCTCGCTGTCACAACGCACCGGAAGCTCACTTGATGACCACGAACGCTTGCTCTCACAACGCACCGGAAGCTCACTCGATGAGCACGAACGCTCGCTGTCACAACGCACCGGAAGCTCACTCGATGACCACGAACGCTCGCTGTCACAACGCTGGCGCGATGGAGAGCGCCGGCAACAGGGAGTGAACGCTTCGTAAACTCCCTCCTGTGCTAAATGCACTCCCCCCATGCTACCCTCACCCACATTCTCCTTGAATGCCCGGCAGATTCTCCCCCGCGGGACCATGAGCTCCTGACCACCTGGGAGGAATGGGAGACGCTGCTGCTCTCGACGGAGCCAGCCAGGCAGAAGATCGCCCCTGACCAGGCCGCCCACGTCATGGAACTCCATGAGCTCACAAACGTGTAGTGCAGTGGGGTCGTGCGGGGGACCCTGGGACCTAAGTGGCCGAATACCTTAGTCAAATAACGTTGCTCCTCTCTATCTCTCTCTCTCTCGTGCTGCATCTAGCTTCACCACGCCTCTGAAACTTGAAACTACGCGAGCTGCAGACCTGGGTGCACGGGAACACAGCGTGCGTGGAGCCACCGGCCATCTCGCCTCGCCCTAAGCGATTGCTGCCGCCGCACACTACCTCCCGTAATACAGCGTGTGGGAGGTGTGGGCCGCGTATGTGCTCCGCCACGCGAACAGCTATGCCCCTCCACGGCTGGGCTAGACGAGAAGACGCACACTGGATGGATGGACGGATGCTATGAGCGACCCCTTTGAAGCGGGCTGGTGGGTTGCGCCACCAAGCTCTCTTTTTCTTATTTTGCCGAATAACTTAAGCATCTGATTATCTTTTTTTCCTGCAAAAAATTACCAGCATCAAACTTTCGAAGTCATTATTGGAAACTTTTGTACGCCTCCGTTGTTTGTGGTCTCCCTCGTTTTCTGCCACCGAACCTCCTTTCGCCTTTCACTAATCTCTATTTCGCACATGTTAACTTTCCCCCTGCTATCGCTCAACCCAAAGTCTTCAACGAGGCCAGCGCAGCGTAAACCTATAGTCGGATAGATATCTTCACATTCTAATAAAACATGCTCCACCGTTTCCTTATCTTTACCGCAGCAAGCACATGCTTCTTCTTCCTTGGCGTACCTCGCTCTATGATTACACGTTCTAAGACATCCTGATCTCGCTTCGAAAGATAAAGAACTTCCCTTTGAGTTGACATAAATTGTTTCTTTCCTGATTTAGTTTTTACCTCTTTAGCAGCATAATCATAGCCAGTTTCTTTTCCATTGCCGAACAGATGTTTATAGTACTGCAAGTGCTACTGTGCTGTGCTGTGACAGTATGCGGTCACAGTATGCGGTGACAGTGGCCGACTGTGACTGTATGTCTATGGTCCTTTCTTTCTTTATCTCTACTTTGTTATCACTTTACCTCCCCCTCCCCTCTCTCCCCAGCGTAGGGTAACAAACCGGATATTCCCCGCTGGTTAAGCTCCCTGCCTTTCCCTTTTCCTCTCTCTCTTTCCATTGCCGCCACTCACTCACATGCCTCCACCTCCTCTGGCGTGCGCTTGATCACTTGACCTCCAAAATTGGACGCGCAGGAAAACATCAAGCCCCAGCCCTTCCCAGCTCTCCCACGCACCAACAGCGTACGGCGTGCGGGACCTTATAGAAAAGATCACGGCGACGGCAAAATTCCACCCTCTAGTTCCTATATAGTTGCTGTCGCTATAAATACCAGAGGTGTGAGATTGCAAGTTAAGGGGCGCACTGGTTAAAAACAGCGAAATACTCGTGTAAAATTAGTGAGGGTTTACTTAACTGTCACTATTTTTACGCTATTTCTTTATGTACACTATTTTAAGTATATTTTATGCCACGCAACAATAATCGTCATCTGCCTTGCTTGAGTTTCCTTTCTTGAAAACGCCGCGCCCGCTATTTTCCTGTCGGCAATGCTATGTCATGCTGATAACGCGCATGCCGTTCGTTACTGGGAAGGACCGGGCTCGCAGCGTTAAAGAAAGGAAATGCGGACAAGACAGATGACGTTTACTGTTGTGTGGCAAGATACAACCCGAAATGTGTAATTTTGTTTTAGAGTGTAGAAAGCTTCCGAGATTGCCCACATGTCCCGGTCGTGGTGTCGATCTAGTATGTCTCTATATTTAGTAGGCGGCACACAATCGCAGCAACTACAGTGCACGACTAAATAAGATTGATTCTCTTTTTTTTTTTTGTTGCCCCCGGTACTTCGCCTCGTCAATCTTCCAGCCTCATACTACCAGTAGCTCTTGCCACCCCCCCCTTCCCCCACTTACCTCAACAGGAATTCACTATTCTCCGACTGTTTTCAAAAACCCAAGTCTCGGGAAGGTTGTACAGTGCTCAGCGATTGGAACGCGTTACCCGGCCCGCACGGTGGCAGACGCTTTTTGCGCCACCGGTGAGGCACTGGTTAAGAACATCGGGGCCCGAACGCAGTCACAATGATTCGCAAAGGCTCTCGACCTTACGTGATACAAAAAACAAAACAAAACAAAACAAAACAAAAACTAATCAGATCGGTGTCTCCAGCGCACGCAGGTTGCGCAAGAAGCGCCGGCAGTCACAAGCTACTGGTTATCGCATTTCAATAGCTGAGCCCTGTGCACACCAAGGCTCGCGTCTGACTGCGACATTCCAACGAAACTTCATGCATGCATTGCAACGATTGGACGATCAACCCTTGCAACCCTTATCCGGCTGCTACTAGGACACAATCCGCATCGCTTGTCGACCCATAAGGCACTGACAGACAGTTACTTGAGTGCTTCTTGATGATGGCTTTCATGTCTACGCCATTAACTACGTGGCACTTGTCTGCGCGCGCACACGCATTTACCGCGACTTCGCTTACTCACTCTCTCTTCTTTGAATTCCTCCTTTCCCTTCGTTGAGCGTAGGATTTCTTCTGAGGAAACCGATTGGAATAGGGGCGTTGTTTTCTCAGTGACCACGTGGCTCCAGCCAAGAATAACTTTAGAAGCTTTGTAAGTTTCATGCACGCTTAGCGCGACTACGCAGGTATATATATTATGTTTTGTGGAGCCAGACAGCGTTATCGGGTGGCTGAACAAGGTAAGAGAACTCTTTGTTCACGTAAGCCCTTGTGAAAGATGCAACAGCAACCGCCATAAATAGCCACAGAAGCTCCTTCCTGCGACGAATGACTGCTCAGCACACCACTTGCGTTGGCAGCTTTTCGCAAACTTGATACAGGTGCGCTTGAACTTGACAGACGCGTATCCAGACATCGCCTGTTACGTCGCACAGCAGACGACTCGCATCTGCGCCCCAGCTTCATGGCAGACGACGAGATCCTTGAACCCTTCTGGTTACGTCTGCTTGAAAAACACGCCATGGCTTGATTCGAATGCGATGAATCGCTCCCAAGGTCGTCGGTGCGCATCGCGGCGCTCTCCGGATGGCCGCCGTATTCCCAGAACGCACTCAGGCGTGAGAACCCAAATAGCGGCGGGCGATAGTTTTCTCTCGCGTTGCGCGGCCCGACTCCTGTCGCCTCAATTCCTCGGACTGAGTAAGGCATTGGCCCTTGCGTTGACGTATTCGTGGCAGCTGGTTATTGATGGAGTATTTCGACGTACCGCGCTGTCAGTTCGGGTTGTTTCTGTAATTGCCTCCGGTAGCGTGAACGAATGCCGTTAAACAGCAGGATGTTTTTGAGGGGCCACCCTCCGGCCCGGGGAAGCGTGCGTAGGATGACGCTGCATGGTAGACTGCGAAAGCAGATAGATGTTTTTAGTACTTCATAATGTTGTTAGCGAAGTTTAGTGCCGATAACGTCTAGATGACTTCATACCGGAGTTATTTAAGGTGCGCCGGCATTGTTGCCGTCTGCCCGCGGGCTGCGCAGGTCGTCTAATGCTGCAGCAGTATACCACGTGTATCACGTAACATCTGCAAAACTTTAAAAATATGCATGTGCCATGCAGCGGAGACGAACTAAGGTAATGCTGTGAGCCGTCGCTTGGAGCAAGTCAGACTATATTTGGTGTTTTGCCTGGGGATATAATTAGTTGTTAATTATTCAACTTTTGAAATGTTATATTCAGAGCAAATGCGCTAATGAGGAAATGGTAGACAATCCTGCAAAATTTCTGATACAGCCTTCCGTTGCTCAATACACGCTACATAAACAATTTTTTTTTCACGCCTGAAAGAAAGCCCACAAGAGAGAGAAAGAGAGAGAGAGAAAACATGCCACGCGAGTAGTCACGCGGGACACATGGGACTAATGGTATATGTAACGGAGCGTTTAAACGTGTGTGTGTGTGTGAAGTGCGGGGTCTCCTCCCGCCTGTCTGGTGCGTTGAGCGCTACCCCCGCATGATAGGCTTCATGCAAGTGGTCGTTATCACCTGGGCCAATATAATGTAAGGATTCCTTTCGGTTGATTGAATCCCTCGTTTGTCGTCCAGAGCTCGCGACCAGCCGATCGCTGTGATGACATAGACGAGGCACCGCTCGGATATCACTGGGGAAGCGCGAAAAGGAATAACATTGGTATAGAATCGTCGCAGTACACTGGCCCTGAATGACGAGCAATTTTATAGTCCCGCTTTTCAATCTTGGGCTTCACCCTCCGTAGCTTAGCGCTCCATGGTCCTGCGCCGCACCCCCACTATCGATAGTTTTTCAACTCCGCATGTACTACTTCTGCCATGAATGACACAACAATAAGAAGCAATTTCACCAACACTACTTTCTGGGCGAGTTGGTGCATACTTGAATTGACGAACAGCGCCAAGACATGCAACCACAAAGGAACAAGGACGAGACGCAAGCGCTGACTGTCATCTAAATTTTATTGACGGAAGACCGCCTTTCGCCTTATATAAGGTGTCCGCCTTCCGTCAATAAAATTTTGCTGACAGTCAGCGCTTGTGCCTCGTCCTTGTTCCTTTGTGGCTGCATGCGTTAGCGCTGTTATATCCGTCAGTTCAAATAAGAAGCAAGCAGGCTATATATCGCGAGAGAGTGACTCTATCAAAAGGTTGTGCCGCCATGCGGTTTTGCTGTGGCTTTCCTTATTGGCTCCAAGATTCACTTCTCCGTGACCATTCAGAGACCCGCGTGGCCTTGAACGAGTCGTTCGCGCGACACAGCCAGCCTTGAACTCCAGTTCCGTCCCATCGTGAAGGAAATCCGGCGCACCCGGAGCGTGGTGTGACGGGCGCACCTTCCCCGTCGCTTCGGGACAGCGGTGGTCGTCACAGCCCCGTGACTACGCGTGCGTGCGCGTAAACTACAACGGCCCCCGAGCACCGGGCGTTCAACCGAGCATGCGGCACGCCGCGCTGGGAGCTCCGACGAATTTCGCTCTCGGCACCAAAGAGGCCGCCCCCCCTGCCGCCCCTGGCTCGAGCGCGGACAGCGTGAGGGTTTGCGTGATGCTTATACGTACTGGGCGTAGTGTCTCCTGGGCTGGAATGGCAGTTTGAGAACTTTCACAATGGGAGACGGCGCTATAGCGCAGGGATGGCCAGACAGGCTCATGCAAAGCGCCGCGGAAAAATAATCTGATTAGTCAAGAATCGCCGTAACAACAAAAAAAAAAGGGGGGGGGGGGGGCGTGGTAAATGTGTTTTAGTTAGTCCAACACAGCTGGTGGTCGCAGTGAATGCCCCTCATGCAGCGATTGCTCTTTGTGCCTCCGCATTGTGCTTTCCCATTCGTGGAGCAAGCACCCTGGAGTTCCTCTTGCTGGTGGTACCACCAAGGTCCATCAAAATAGAGGTTAAAAAAGTCACATGTGCCATCAACGACAGCTGCTGAACTGGTAGCCCTCCGTGCGGCTCTTCATTTCATTCAGTAGGAACCACCCCATGCATGGTCAATCATCTGTGATTCCAAGACCGCCCTCCAGAGTTTGCTCTCAGCACTGCGCAGTGGATCACGTGAGCAGCTCCTCGCAGAGATCAGACAAGTTCACCATCCAGCATTTGACGACGGACACGACATGCTGTATCAGTGGTTGCTTAGTCGCTGTGGCATACATTTGAATGATCAAGCGAACGCAGCTGCCTGACCTGCACATGACGGCGTTAACAACGTTGCCGTTCCTCTTTCGAGAGCCGACGCAGCGAAAAAAACATTCCGAGCTTGTGTGTAACCTAACGTTGGTTCAATGGAACAAATCCGATTTCACAAGTGCACGCCTTTACACCCTGGACCCTAATTTAGAGATTCGTATTCCATCCGAGCTTCCACGACATAACTGCACCTTTCTGGAACATTTGTGGCTTGGAGCAGGATTTTCAAATGCGTACTCCTTAATTATCGGAAGGGGCAATAGCCCCCTTTATGACTTCTATCACATCCGTTTCCCCTCCTCCGGCACAGGGTAGCCAAGCGGAGATAATCTCTGGTCAACCTCCCGGTCTTTCCTTTGTATTTCGCTCTCCCTTTCTTTGAAGTTCTTCTAGAAGAAAATGGAATCTAGTCTTTAGAGTCGGAAACATGAGGGGCGAGGGCTGTTAGAGATGCGAGAGAGTCGAGCGCCACACTTGGACCCGCATGAGGCTCGCGAGCCTGTTTCGCCACCCATGCTATAGTGGACTAGAGAGATTTAGCTCGTCGCGTTTCTTTGTTTACGTCTACTTTGATATCAGTTTACCTCCCCTCCCCTTTTTCCCCAGCGTAGGGTAGCAAACCGGATATTCCCGTCTGGTTAACCTCCCTGCTTTTCCCCTTTTCTCTCTCTCTCTCTCTCTCTCTAGCTCGTTGCTACGCGTGTTAACCGTTAGAGAGTTTTTAACTTGGCCGTAAGCTCGTCGCAGTTAATGGAATGCCGTAACACCGGGGCTCGTCGACGCCACCATAAGCGCTACAGTATGACGCCACTCTGTGACGTTTTATCTAACCACGGCGAGTTATAATCTAATTTGTAGTGGATCGTGCTTGCGTAGCAGAAAAAAAGAAACAGCTCTACTGTAGGCCCGCGATTGATGGTGGTGAGGTGTTTGCACAAGGCACTAGCCGGGACACGGCCGTTCCAAGCGGCCCCCAAAATAATCAGCAGCCTTCACTGCAGCATCGCTCGTAAATGTCTGTGCAATTTCGGACTGTTAGAACTCGCAATTTCATTTATCAGGGCAAGTTAGCTCTGCCTAAATACCCAAAGTTGAGAAAGTTGCACCGAAAGGAAAGAAAAGTATAGGAAAGGTCACTCACCTGATAGCGGCACTTGTTAGAGCGACCGCCCAGGAAAGACGTTGATCCTCGGTTCAATCCCCGGACCAGGACAAGCTTTCCGGTCAACCCGTATGGGCCTTCTCTGTAGCTATGTGGTATTGTCAGGTGAATAACGTGTCTTCTTCCTTTGGCGTGCCAGGAATGAAATTTCCAGCAAAAGCACCTGCTTTCAGTATAGTGGCTCACTTCGAATCCTGCAATTATAAGTTGCCCCGAAAGTCATTTAATTTGTGAAAGGTTGTAAATTCTTGACATATTCTCAAAGATGGCTCGAATCACGGTATCTGTAGCTGTGGTGTATAGCTTTGTTAGCAAAAATTATAATTTTCGATCGAGTTCCTTATTTATGCAGTGTTTTCAAGAAGCTTTCCCCGCTATTTTATTTTGAGCGCTTTCATATGTTTGTCATGTGTTCATAAGCATCATTCGAACTTTTTATGCTTTGAACTAGCCCCGAATTAACCTTGATCTGATTCGCAAATGTTGTATAATTGTAGTGCTTGGTTGTGATCCTGATGCTCTTTCTTGAGCATATTTACCTTGGACTTTATTTTCCACTCCTCTGTGTGATGCCATTGACTCTGAGGGTACCGTAAGAGAAGTAAATGTTAAGGGTAAACTATTACACTCACAGAAGAAAGTAGCCTCAAAAACACGCTGTAATCTAAGCAACCCGTATTTATTCGCACGTAATGAAGAATAGCCATCTTTCGTTTTCACCTACTCATGTTCCGGAGCATGTGCTCAATCGTGGATCATTAGGTAAGGTTACAGAGTTCCTTGTGTCATGCAAATATTTAAACTATTGAATACATTTGTTTATTTGCTATGCGACTGCTCTGAACAATTATTGCGAAATTTAGCCCACGGCTTTAGGTGCAATTGGGACTTCTGGGGATTTAATTGTTTCGCAGGGACGTCCTAAAATTATTTCCACGAGGCGCATAAGAACATTTCTAGCTTCTGCAATTCTTGACAGCCCAAGACATATTTAAGTGCTCTCTTGCATACACTTTGCGTGAACAAATTTAAAGAATACTCTGACGAACTGTTAAGCTTAGCATCAAACTTTTTGTACCGGCAACTTTCTCGGGTACTGTAACGACGTGTCGCAACGCGTATCAGCGAACAACATATCTGAATAGGAAAAAAAGAATTGACGGCCACGGTCTACAAAACATTATTGTCGATATGCACAGCTGCACATGTTGGTTCCGCTCGCTTTCATATGGGACACACATGGAAATTTAGAACGGGTAACGAAGCGATGAGTGGCGAGTTTTCGTGCCGTCGGGAATGATACATTCGTGTAGTACCGGTAACCTATGCTCTGATCAGTGTACGAAGTGTCACGGATAGTGCAGAGGTCTCCTCCTACAGCACCCGCAGAAGGAACGCGCAGACTGTCCGGTGCTCGTCGCAGCCGTCCTCACGGTCAAGGTGACCGTCACAGAGCGATCCTTTCGGTACGCACTGGCCGCTCTTGCACGCGACCTCTTCGGACGGGCCTTTGCAGTTCCTCTCGTCGGATCGGCCGTCGCAGCCTGCGAAGCCGTCGCAATGCGACCAGGGCGTCGCGCGCTCGCCGTCTTCGCAGTAAACGTTCTCCCGTGGGGCGGATCACCGCGCAGTCCTTCTCGTCCGACCCGTCCGAGCAGTCTCCGTAGCCGTCGCACTGGAACGTCGCGGGGACGCATCCACCGCCGGCGGGACCGCAGGCGAACTCGTCCTCGCGACACCCGGCGGGAACGCACGTGATTGACACGTCTTCGTCCGACGCGTCTGCACAGTCCGGATGGCCGTCGCACAGCAACGCCCTCCTGATGCAGTGGCCGTTGGCGCATTGAAATTCCCTCGAAGAGCAGGCCCTACGTGGACACATTGACTCGTCCGAGCCGTCGGCGCAGTCCAGGGTCCCGTCGCAGCGCCACTCCGACGGGATGCATGGACCGCCGTGGTCCTTGCACCGGAAGAGGTCCGGCCGACACGTCTCGGCCCCGCAGAAGGGCGCGGTTTCGTCCGAGTGGTCGTCGCAGTCGTACTGGCCGTCGCACCGCCGCCAGCTCGAGATGCACTGCCGGTTGGTGCACTGAAACTGGCTAGCCGAGCACTTTCGAGCCCCCGCGCAGTTCTCCTCGTCGGAGCCGTCGCCGCAGTCCATCACGCCGTCGCAAAGCCGCGCTGCTGGGATGCAGACGCCGCTTCCGACGCACTTGAACTCGCTCGCCGAACAAGGACTGGCCAATTTTTTTACATTGGTGCCTTCGATGGCGCTCCTTAAAACGACGGTGCAATTCAGCAGACACAGAAGGTACGTTGGGTGCGCGCACAACTTGAGGATGTTCATGTTCGCGGGAATTTCGCCCGTATATGCCACTGGTGTCAAATAAAGCTGTTTGACTGAACCGAAATTGAAGCTCCGATTAGCGACTTTTTTTGTCTTGCAAGCGTCACCGGCCCACGCGACGCTTTTAAACTTTATAGAGATTCGTCAGCGGGCTCCTGTGCAGCTTGAATTGTGAAGCTCGCTTATAGCGTACGGCGTCCAGGGTATGCAAGTCGTGCAGCCCGTCGCTCTGTCCCGCCTAGTGGCGCACAAACCGCGCAAAACAACTCCCCTTTCCCGAAAAGCAAGTGATGTCTGTGCTGGGCAAGAGAGAAGAAAAAAAAAGTGCAAGGAAAACAAAGACACTCAATCGGCCACAGTGAAGAATGGCTTTGTGGAATACGAGAATTGCGCAATCACTCTGCTTTGCGCACGTGGGGCCTCGGATCTCGCCTAGCCGTGTACGTGTAGCGTGTTTAGATTGAAGCTCGGATTTCAAGCTGACTCAGTCAGGCGACAGACAATTCACTGCACCCCCCTCCAATTCGCAAATTGTCGACAGGAGATGAAGAAATAGAAGGTGCGCGTGAGTGCGTATATCACAGTACGTTGCCCACTCAACAGTTGTGTGAATTACCTGCAACGCATCGGTCGATAACAGTAAACATCAAGTTTGCTACGTGGCGGGAAACTGGTTAACACTCGACGAAGCACTCCAAAGCATGCGTCTGGCGGGGTATCACGTTGATGGCGGGGATGTGAGCGTTTCCTGTGTGCCAGACGTTCATCAAGTTTCGTACGATGCCGGTACGCGTTGTCGAAGCTTTTCGAAGCAGCGAATGCGAAAAAAAAAGAAGGTGGGGGAGGGTCATTTTGTCATTTTGTGCTATGCTTGTGCCTTTGTTTATTGATATGGTTTGTAGACGGCACCGGTTGCTCCTTCTCACTCAGCAAAGAAAAAACAAATGCCCCTAAAAAAGGGTGACCAATGTCAGAAGATACGGCACTCAGTAGAACACCAGATGTACAAACAGAATATAATTGAACAGCACTTGAATCATGAAGTTCTGTGGATGACATCAGTACATATGTGCATATATAGGGTGTTTCAGCGAACACTTTTAAATATGTTTAAAGGTTGCCTGTGCCAAATATCACAATTCTAGTTGATGAGCTAGTCTACTCGAAGTGGCGGACACGACCTGCACAAAAAATTACAATGTAAAATCAACTAATTACCAAAAATTCATTAACATTATGCTAATTACCTTATGGTCCATGTTGCAATTTACAAATTCTAGCCGTGGAGTTTGCAAGGCGGATCCACTCGGAACGAATTCTCAGGATGACACCAGTTTCGATATATTAATTCCTGGACTTTGGGGACAAATGCATTGGCGTTCCAGTGAATTTGTTAACAAAACGTCGTTTTATGCATTGAATCGCAGAAGTAAATGGAAAACCTGTCTGTCTGTCTGTTTTGTCTGTATGTTTGTCTTGTCTGTCTGTTTCAATTAACTCTAACCGCACATTACACCTGACTGGGTGTAACTGTAAGCAATTTGTATAATTGTAGCACGTTTCTATTGGTAGGAGCAGACGGCTTCTCTCAAGATGAACGCAAGAACATCGTTGCACAGCGCAAGACCCGACAGCTACAGGCACAGGTATCTACGAATGCGGGGCGGCAAGGTAACCAGCGAGAATCTCCCAACATCCGCTAGGTTACGGATCTCGGAGGTCGCTTAACCACTAGAGGCAGCGCGAGCGATGAAGTTCGCTGCCAGTCACGTTTCTTCGAACCGTGCCCCTCGCGTTTCTGTCCCACACATTTGTCAGCAAGGCTTCATTTATAAGTTTTTTATTGTCCGGTGATGCACCACGTCACGCACGCCTCCTGCACTTTTCCGGTTTCTCCGTTCACCGGCTGCCATCCGCGAGAAACTCCCTCGTTGTGCTTACTTTATTTATTACGCTACGGGGTCACGCTATTCAGTGCTTCCCTCCATCGGTGCGAACGTGCGAGGAATACGAAAGTGTTTTAGCGGCACTGCTTTAATTTTTTGTTCTCTTAGTTCGCCGAGTTCAAGCACGCGGAGTACACTCGTTACCCCAACGCAGGATCCCGAGTCCATCGCCAAACTCATCGTCTGCTGCAGGCTGCTGAGTATAAGCAGACGAACCATAAATGTATAGGCCGTCTGCTACTCGTAAACTGGATTAGTCTGTCCGTATAGACTAGAAAGCTCGTTATGTGAGATGTTCATCAACGAGGAAGCGTTCACAGGTTAATACACATCTGCTCTCGGTCCGTTCATGTACGTGCTGCTGAACGGTGGGGAACGTGACCATGATTTGTCTCAGAGCGACGTGTTACGTAAGGGGGGGGGGGGGGGGTGTACTTGATATTTAGGGGACAAACTAAACAAAAAGAAGTCACTGGAAATCTGATCAGGTGACTTATGTCGATGCCACGGAGAGCAACAGACGCGAATGTTTGCCCGAAACATGGTCGGTTTTGCTTCTTAATAGAGTACACTGATAGGACATTTTCGAATTGTCATCTTTTATTAGGGTAAGTAAATGCACAAGCTATCTAAACCATAGCCATTACTGTGGAGAGCTCACACTGTAATAAGTAATTTACTATATTACTTGTTCCTACGAATCAAGCTCGGTTGCAGTGCCCAGGAGTTGAATGCGTCATGACGTCATGGTGCACTCGGACGCTCTGTTCCTTCGAACACTGCGGCTGCGACACCACGGGAGCACAACCAAAAGAAAGTCATGCGGCACTTTTTTCTTTAATTTCTTTATAAGCAACGTCATCGTACCTAGCCTTGGTGCTGCAGGACGTCAGCAAGTTCTTGCTCTGTTTCATGCCTTCCCGATAATGTCGGTAATGCAGGAACAGTATTTCGACACCAATATTACTGCCAAATTAAAATTCTTTAAATCAAAGTTGTGCAACCTTCATAACCTCGCAGTATCATCACTTTACGCACACCTGGCTATGACAGTCTTTACATGTTTCTACAAAGTGTGCTTGCGTGCTGCTTTAAATGCCAGACTGCAAACACTCCGTTCGCCGCAGGAGTTTAGCACGAATTAGCATCAAGCCGGGGATGGGGGGAGGGGGGGGGGGTTGGATGTTGTGTTTCACAACTTGCATTGTTAATGAACTGTCGGCTAGGTGCCTTAGGGAGCGTTTAATCACACAGTATGTAAAGTGTGATCAATTTCGTGATTAAACGTTTGTGCAAGTGACCCCAGGACCAATGAAGTTATCTTGCGTAAGAGACGTCTATTTAAATGCAGGCCCTGGTCGGCTGATCCTGTTTATTTTTTACCTACTGCGTTGCTGAATTTAGCATAGCCCGTCGGAACGCCTTGGTATGTGCTCCAGCCTCGAGCTCTGGCGCCTCAGAGTATATAAAGAGCAGTTCCGGAATCTTTGTTCGAGATCGTGCAACGCTCGCGGCATGCGAAAACACGACGTGCGCAGCCACGCGATTAAAATCTGCCTTTTAATCTGCACATCGGACTTCCATCTTACCTGCATTACGAAAGCTGTCAGCGAAGCCCTATTTCCTGTGAGGCCTTATGCCTTTATCCTGTGTATAATCTCTTGCCTCCACTTTGCTGGATCTATCGCAAATGCTGGTTGCATCCTTGCTTGAAGGCTCTAAACTGAACCGTTTACGAAATGTTGATTGAAGAATCATTGTGCTCTATATTATCATATTCTGTCATATTCTATATTCTATTGTTATATTCTATAATAGGGCGATTGTTAGTGATGTACTCTGTTGTGAGGATCGATAAGTTTCATCGCTCTCTTGCTTGGTCTTTGCCAAACTTACCGCAAATTGCGGCTGCATGGCTGCTGGAAAGGACAAAGCTGCACTTTTTTAATCAAATGTTGATAGCAATATCTTATGCATAGAAAGAAACTTACCGAACACTTGAATATATATCGAAAGAATATGACTCCTCGGTGAGCGTGTATACAGACGGATCGGTGTCGTCGTATGCGTCTGGTGCGGCTTTCGTCGTGCCTGCGCATCAAGTCATTCGACGGTTTCGTCTGCAAAACAAGACGACTTCAACATCTACGGAACTAGTGGCAATCAGAGAGGCCGTTCAATATATTTCGCGACAGCCTCCTCAAATATGGACAGTCTTCAGCGACGCAAAATCGGCTCTTCAACTACTTAGAGTGGTGTTGAAAGAAAGCGCTTACAGAGTGTTGGCTCTTCAAACTGCCGAGCTCTACACTTTAGCACAAGAAAACGGCCACCACATCACATTTCAGTGGATTCCCAGTCACTGTGGTATACAGGGCAACGAACTGGCCGACGCCGAAGCGAAGAAAGCACTCGAAGAACGAGAGTCACTGCTTTCAATTCCTTTTTCAAGAGCGGACGCCAACTGTCTCCTCTCCGGTGTCATCCGAAAATTGACAGCACAGCACTGGGACAATCCGGATAATCGCCACAGACGACTCCAAAGATTGGACCCTGCCATGAATTTTAGGCTACCACCGAAAATTCATCGAAGCGGTGCCAGTCTTCTGCACAGACTAAGGCTGGGGGTGGCGTTTACCCGTGGATACGTGCACCTCATGCGACGCACCGAGTCTCCACACTGTGAGGTGTGCAATGTGCCTGAGACTATAGGTCATGTGCTTTGTGACTGCCTTAAGTACGTGGAAGAGCGTGAAAGGTTGGACAACGACCTTACGCGTCTCGACAGCGCACCGTTGTCGGAGGACGTTATTTTAGGCCCTTGGCCAGATGCTCGATCAAGTTTCAAGGCCATTCAGGCATTACTGAACTTTTTAAAAACTACGGGCTTGGATTGCAGACTTTGAGCATGCCAAATTGCTTGCGATATGTTCTACATCTTCCTTCTATCGTCATCGTCACCCATCATGCACCTCTTCTCTCTTTCTTTCCCTCTTCCCCTTCCCCCAATGCCGAGTAGCTGGCTAGAGGAATATACCTCAGGCCGACCTCTCAGCATTTCGTATCATTAAACTTCTCTCTCTCTCTCTCTCTACCGGCCACGTGATTCATTGGGAGGGTCTGTGTGTTCGCTTCATCTCTTGCGTCACCTTCGACGACGTGCCAAAACGTCTTGGAATGCGTCGAGCACTCGCCTCAGAATGTACACAAATGGGTTACGTAATCTCATATCACGCCATGCGAAAAGAGGTTCTGTACGCGCCATTACAACTTCATTTTGAATGTGTATCGCTGGCGTATTGCGTCCATCGGTACACCTGTCAGCGGAGAACTTACTTGTTGTGAGGATTTATAACTACTTTACGCTCGTTGTCTGAACTTTGCCAAGCTACCGAAGGTTTGGTTGCAAGTTTACTCGAAGCTTCAAAGCCGAACTTTCCGAGAAATATTTATTGAAATATCTTATGTATATGAAAAAGCTTATCAGAGATATGCTCCGCGGCGATTGCCAGTGAGTTTCTTCGATCTGTTGCCTTGACTTTGCCGAAACCACCACGAATTTTGATTGCATTGTTTCCTCAGACTCAAACCTAAAACTTTTGTCAAATTGGTTGCATAGCATTGAATCTTAATTTTGGTGCAACAGAGTGTGAGAAACCGTCACTGAGAAACCGATTTACTGGAACAGTCTCTTAAGTATGCGTCACACGTTACAAAAGGCTGTCAGCAGGGTGCTTCATTGTGAGGCTTGGAGACTACTCTTAGTATTGGATGGACTTTTTTCCCGGTTCACTACAAACGTTGAATAGCAGTAAAACACTGCTTCGGCGTGATAGGCTGCGTTGAACTGCCGCCTCACATTATCTTGGTGTGACTAAGTATACGAAGCAGCCTTGGTATGAACAGTGGGCAGAGGAAGGAATTCTTGTGCCTTTTCAGTTCTCATGTCACCACTCGAGGCCGCACAGATAAGTTACAAACTATAAGCGGGAATCGTTGTCTTGCATTAAAGAAGATGGCGTCCAGGACAATACAGTTGGACGCGCCGTGAAGGTTGATGACCTGCTAGAATGTGAGGAATTTTATTGCGTTTCTAAGAAAAGAAATATTGTCACGTAGAAAAAGGCAAGGAAAAAGGCTCTGTACAATTGTGAACTGCATTCCGGAAAGCAGCGAATAGCCGTCCGTAAACGAAATAAACCACTGGAAGCTAAGTGAATTGCTAGCTTACGACCTGCCAATTCCCTGCTATCCGTCAGAGCCGGTGTGGCAGACCTGACGACTACAGTCATCCAATTAAACTAACCTTTGTTTGAAATCAACTGGTGGAGATCAGTTACAGGCTAAAAGCCCGAAGCTTCGCCTTGACAGGGTCTCACCCTGTAAGGTGCAAATTTTATGACACAAGTGCTACTTTTAGTCGAGCAAACAGCAGGTACAAATGCAAAAATACTACTAGTAATCGGGCACAAGATTTAATTCCAACGAGAAAACTCCGGTTTGTGTTCCACCTTATCGTTCCATGGTAAATATAGTGCCACATAAACAATTGTTGTCCTCTGAACTCGTGGCCGATGCTAGCTTTGGGGGATCTGCCAATTCACAGGTGGATAGAGCTAAATTAATGTAGAAGTTACATTTCACTCGCGAATTCGCGAAAACTGATCCATTCAGTGTAACAGATGAAAGGCATAACGAGTGCGTCCTTCTTCCATGCCGTCGTTTTACGTTTTGCCAGTTCTTGAATTCTGCCGGTTAGCAATTGCTTTTATTTATTTGCTTCATGGCTTATGTAATACGCGCCTTTTTGTTTCAGTTTTTGTTTTTCGGCATATCAATTACAGTGTCGCTGTGGTTGTGTCGTCTGCTACCATGATCGGGAGCATTGTGGTTTTCACCCAGCTGGCGGCGGCCTAATTTCTATCGGGGTGGAATGCAAAATCATTCGTCCACCGCGCTTCAAGTGCTTTTGTAAGGGACACTCAAGAAAAATGTTAGGTCGAACTAGGTCTAAAGATCAAGCCTGTTTATTAACGAATTCCTCATTCACAGCGAGGACAGAGCTCTTGTAACCCAGAAAATGACTAAAATGAAAAGTCTGAGTGGCACCATTTGCTTTTCTTTGACTATGACGCCTCTCCTGTGACGTCAGCACTGGCTGACTCATGGAGTTGCGGCAGAGAAGGATGGTCACGTAGGGACTACGTCGATTCGTCCGCTTTGGCACGACCGATTCAAATTGACGGGCAGCAGTGAGGCCTCGGGCGGCAATATTCTATGCAACAGCGACATGTATTGGCCGACAGGAGGCGATGGTCGCCTTCTGTACGAATAATCTTTAGGTCTATCTCGGCGTAATATTTTTCTTCAGTGCTGCTTTAATTAACCCCAGGGGTTCAAAATATTTTGGGGCTCTCCGCTACGGCACCTTTCACAGCCTGGATATATGGGGCGTTCCCACGAGTCAAAACGAAACTATCAAGACAAGCACTAAATCACGTTAGACTGATAAGGTATTCGTAAAAAAAATTTTTGTTGATTTCGTGGTAATAGTTTGATTACGAGCCAAGGACACTGGGGCCAAATTGGCTTTACGTTTCTTTTTTTCCACTTAGCACCGAGACCCCTGTGCCGGTACGTCAGTCTAACGTTATGGATTTTCGGCCGTCTTCTCATATTCGGGCCTTTGTGGCACAGTAAAAGGTATCGAAGCTGCCTCGAATCGCTCTAGCTTTTTCGGCTCATATAGCATACAATAGCTTATATGCGTGGCTAAATGCTAAATATGCGAAACATGCTAAATGCGTGTCCACGTCACGACGAGCTGCTACAGGAAGTTCAAGGTGGTGCGGCCATCCGTATCTAACATTTTTTTTTTCAGTTATAGTTTCTGTCTTTTTTCCCGTTCGCAGCCTTCTCTCGCGGTAACAGTGGTCTTTTCGGTGCCGTGAAAGCGTACTTTGTTAACGTAGTTTTCTCACCCGCCGTGGTTGCTTAGTGGCTATGGTGTTGGGCTGCTAAACACGAGGTCACAGGATCGAGTCCCGGCCACGGCGACCGCATTTCGATGGGGGCGAAATGCGAAAACACCCGTGTACTTAGATTTAGGTGCACGTTAAAGAACCCCAGGTGGTCCAAATTTCCGGGTCCCCCATTACGACGTGCCTCATAATCAGGAAGTGGTTTTGGCACGTAAAACCCAGTAATTTTAATGCAACATAGCTTTCTCTTTGGCATGTCGTTGAGTTTTAGATTTAGCATACTATGTCGTTGCTTTTTATTCTTCTATTGAGGGAGGGGGGGGACGGAATTGGTGGTCTGACAGGATTTAGACTGGTCGGGGGACATCACACAGAGCTAATTGAGAACAAGATCCCAATTGGTGGGAAGGGGGGCCAGCCGATACATCTTTTTTAAAACATTTTATGCCCTGGTCGTTGCTGTGCTACCGCAAACAACAGCATTAAACGTGCTGTGGCACTCTCGTCTCAGCCAGCTACAGCCAGGCGGCAAAATAATAATAATAATAAAAAAAAAAACGAAAGGAATTTCCGGGGGAGGGTCGAGATTGAAGGCGTCGCCGCTGTTGACACAGGCGGGTGTACACGGCGTATTTGAGCTTCGCGTAGTTTTGCTACGCCTGGATGCACGTAACTATGCATCGGACGCTCGCTGGCGTTCGTCGACGTGGGCGGAGTCCCGCAAGGCCGAAGGTCAGGCGACGGGGTCACGGTGGATGAACGACCCCGGGAGGAGCCCCTTTCCCGACCAAGGCGAGACGCGTGCATGATGGATGGATCCATCACACGCGCCATGTAACATTGGGAGAGGGTCAGGACGTATGGACAAGTATCGCCACGGGTGCGTCCCGTGGGTGCCGGGATGTGCAGTTTTCGCACTCGCCTAGAGGTTCCGTGAGTTCGAATCCTTGCCGCGTCAAATTAGGTGTGGCTGAGAAGCGGTAGCGATCGAAGCAGCGTCGCAGTTACCGACTTGCTTTTTTTGTTTTTCTGTCCTTAGAGAACGGACACGTGAACCAATTAGGCGCATTGGCCACAGAGTGAGGGCACAAAATCTGCACAATTTTGGTATAAGCCGAGGTAGAGTAGACGACTGATAAGCAAAGGAAACAGGTGCGTTGACGGTGGTATCAGAAAAAAGTGCAATAAAATGCCAATAATCGACAACGCACATGCAAGCAAAGTTGATTGTATGATCGCTCTACAGACAACATCCGGAGCACCTTATCTTACCATAGGTCACAGGCAATCAGTGAAGGACCGCATGAATGGCCTTCATTAGGGTCAAGCGGTAAAAGCACCAAACGTGCATTGAAATTTGCGTAAACATCAGTGTTTCGCTGGAAACGCAGCTTGTTTGGATGTTTGTTCAATGAATGTATCGCGCTACAAGCGTGAAGCGCCTATGTGCAAGAAGGTGATCACCTTCCTATTGGTGATGGCAAAAGATTGGGAGACACAAGTTCAATCCGCCGTGCTGGTGAGGTTAGCAATTCAGCCATCCACCGTCAGCTCACGCTGAGAGAAAACGCCTTGACCCCTCTGTCAGAGAAACTTCGTCTAAGAGAAAACCTATGCGAACCACGGGGATGCACGAATACCTTCATCCCTGTATCACCGACGGACGCGAAACGCACATTGAGAGCACTAAAGAAGGACTTGCGCATGTCAACCTGGTTTAATGAAAATACTCAGGAATCAGTTCGTTACCAAGTGGACCCTCAACTCAAATACCAGCTGGACGTAGAAATTTCGGAAAGTACCGAGACACTAATTCATCGACTGCGCCTTGGGACAGCATACACCGAACATTTCCTGTATCGCATAAAACGGGCTCCTTCCCCGGCTTGCTCCTTCCCCGGCTTCCCCGGCCACGAGGATGAGGATGTTCGTCATCTCCTCCTCGAATGTCCCATATACGCGATGCAAAGACGGCACCCAGAACAAAAGCTACACCCCATTGATCCTCACTGGATTTCTCACTCGCAAAAGTGCTGGACCCAAGGCCATCGAAAATAGCACAGTGAAAAGTGTTGAACGCACTTGGAACATATTTACGAAAAGACAGGCGTCCTCAACAAGTACTAGATGTTGCACTGAATAATCACACGATATTACTATACTTGCTTCTATTATTTGTAATTATTAGCGCTTGTATATTACGTGTTATACTTTTTTCTCGTAATCTGTGCGGGCATTACTTTAACTCTGGGTAATTCCGCATCATGCTCATCGTAGTCTACATCACGGCCGTTTGTGTGTGTTCGTGACTGTTTACAAACTCATTGTGGTGCAACTTGCATTTGACTCTTATGCTATGTTCATGGGTGTATGGGGCTGTGTGCACACAGCATGCTGTGGATTTCTGACCCTATGACGTGGTTTCTTTTCATTTTCTCACGTATGTTTTTATATTGTTGTCTCGCCTATGAGAAAAGGAGTAGCCGTCGCAATTATTAGGTCACCACGTCTCTTTCTTTTATTTTCATTTCAATAATAAAAAAAAGCCAGCGAAAAATGAACGTTACAATGACGAAGAAAAGCAGGCGAACGTACAGGGTATACTCGCCAGCGAACTCCAGGGTTGAGGGTCCAGATCGCGGAGCAGCAAAATATATGGAGTGTCTCTCGCCTATCCAATGGCCAGACACTTTGACAAACCATACCCGACTGAGTGTTACAAATGATATCAGTCTTTGGGCAGCTCTTATTACCTACGTACATAGATGGGGCTAAAAAGGAGTTATTGCCTCTAATTTACAGAGGTTCCTGCGGCACACAGGCCGGCTTTTTCCCTCGTTTGCTGCGACACAACGGCCGAAGATAAGTAAGTGTAAGTTTTCTCAGAAGCTGTCCTGCAAGGGTAACATTAAGCCACTTTCCAACATTTCTGCGTGCCTCAGACATTATATCCGGAGTGAGTATGTTACGTAATCACTTCCTAGATAATTTTCAGAAGTATTGGAGGCAACGCGAAGTATAATGCACGCAGGGTATTGGGAAGATATGGCGCCTCAATATATCGCGGGTGTGATGGAAATCCCAGCTTCACCTCCAAGATCTACAGTCGGCAACGGGCAGTAGCCAATATTGAAACTCCTTGCCTCATCCGTTAGCTACGAAGTGAACGGGGAAAAACGAACAACCACCGGTCTTGTAGTACGAGGCAACAAAGAAGACCCATGCGGGTTTCTCAGAAAGAAAGCTTCGTACTGGAAGTACTGGTTCGGCATTCGAACGCGGGACCAACGGGTTTCCGGGGCGGTCGCTTTATCATCTGAGCTAACCAGGATATTTCAGAGCGCGGCACTAAGGCACCCGTTCCTGCGGTTAGCGTCGGCCTACCCGAGCAAACGGGCGCAGCGGATGAAAGAGCCAAAGCCGAACGCAACAACGGATGAAAAAAGCGGGGAGAGCGAAGAGAATTCGAGGAGAAAAGCGGAGGACGAGGGTGCAGCATGAGGCATAAAGCGGAGGAAGAGGATATGAGGAAAGCGTGAGAACAAAAGCGTAGCACCCCGATGAGGCCACCCTCCTTTAAACAAGAAAGGAGCACCTCCGGCGCCGCACACGTGCTCTCATACCTCCGTGTGCGGTAAACCTCCTCCGTGGTCTTACCCGTGGAGAAGAGGTTGCGCTTCGGAGGAACCGGGTCGGGGTTGCCCTCACTCCTGCCGTCACTCGGAAGTGGCCGCACTTTCGCCAGTTATATCCTCGCCCTGGTTGTCCAGTCTGCAAGTCGCGAAATGCTGAAGCCGACACCCACCACCTGCTGTGGGTTTGCCCTGCATTGAAACCGACGAGGCTCCGGCACCTCGCAGCAGCGGGACTTTCGCCGCAGCATACACCGAGCGATTGCACTGCCTGGACGCAGGGACCACATTATCGATCTCTCTCGGACTTCATTAGACCCGCAAATCTTTTTTCATTCATTTAATCATCCTTATTTACCCCCATACCATACCCCTGTGTGCCCTGAGGCATTTACCCTCGCGTTAAAAAAACAAATAAAAAAAGAAACGCAGTGCCGCGTAAGACGCGCACTGCGGCGACGATTGCTACGAGATGGCGCCAGAGTCGCGCACGTCGTCTTGGAGGTCTGCTTGAGGCGGCGGCTGTGAATCGCGTCCACGCCTCACCCACGCGCTGCTTCTCGCGATCTCCCGATAATAGAGGCAGTTGCGACGCACTTCGCTCCGTTTGCAACGTGCAGCACGAGACATATTGTCGGCGCCAGCCAGTATGTCGAGAAATATATACATACAGTATACATAGTATGTATAATGTGTATATACTATGTGGATAAGATATACAATATATACACATGTAGCACGGCATTTAAATTTCGCATTAGGGAGTATCGTAAATACCGGTGAATTTCTTTTCCACCAATAGTGTAAATGTACCTCGCTTATCTCGACCACCTACCCTTCGCTTCCGTCCACATTAAATCGAAGCGCTTGTAGAACGTGAACGTTGTGTAGGGGCCTCACTGGGTGAATCCCTTTGCATTACATTTTTTTTTCTTTATTGCCAGATTTCTGGTTCATAACTTTTCACAATGGAGAGTAATCACTGTAACGAAAACCGAAGTACAATATACATTTGCTGTGTGTGCGCGTATTCAACCAGTATCGTACTGGCTTAGTCTAATCAATATTCCCGCAAATACACCAATGGCTCTACTCTTGGGAGCCACTCGGGTGGTTCCTCTGTCGCTTTATGGAGGGCGACAAACCAGTGCATTTGTTCTCTGAAATACATTCGTGCAGGCCGCGCATCATTATCAACATGGTATCCTGCCATTCTCGCGCGCCAAATACAGTGGAGGCTCAAGAGCATAATTAGGTCAAAAGGCACCCCGTCCTCATTATCTATGCTTAAGTAACGAATGCCATACGGGTCTAGTGGAAATTCTTTCTTTAGTGTCCTCTGCAATACATCCCAGAAAAACACGGCTTCCCAACAGCTTAAAAAAACATGATCTATTGTCTCTGGCTGCTTGCAAATTAAACAGTGTGTTCCCCACGGTCAATACACTCCCTTTGCCTCCAAAAACTTCTTAACTGGTAATTTAAAGAAGAAGGTCTTTGTTCCTGGCGGGACCTGCATTTTCTTTACTCTTTTTATACATCGCTGCTTGGGCCTCCACCCTACAAGGACCTGTACAGTGGCACTGGGAAAAGAACGTCACACAAAGCACAATACAGTTTCTTTTTGCTCACAACGGAAAGGTAATCATTCGAGAAGCGCACTGTAAGAAATCGGACGCTCGATACAACTTCTTTGTAAAAACCTCGAATCTCTCCCGAAAACTCATCGGTTGAAACCACATACTCTGGTAGCCGTCTACTCAGCCTCATTTGACATACCGTGCGCAAGAAAGGGTCGGTTGCGTCCCTAAAGAACAAGAACCGGTTTACCAACTGCCGTACAATGAGATGGCCCAATCCCAGCCCCCCGTCTTTTACCCGCCGGAACAAGTTGGTCCGGCTACAACGCTCCCATTCTGACGCCCAGACAAAGGCGGCGAAAATCCTGTGTAGCTTCTGAACATTGAACAGTGCAATACTTGCATTACGTACCAAAGCTTGCTGATAAAGAAAAGGTTACAAACGGTGGCTCTGGGAAAAATAGAAAGGTTAGTGCCTTTCCACTTCTCAGCTCTCTCCCGTGTGTCCTTGACCTGCCTTTTCCAGTACTGCTCGCTATCACTATAGGCATCGAGCGGGACGCCCAAGTACTTGCCTGGGGTCGTCACCCAATGCACGTTGGCAAAATGATCTGGCTTCGTTTGCCACGATCCATGCCAGAGCCCGAGGCACTTCGACCAGTTAACTCCTCTACCAGTGACATGGCTAAATTTACGGACACATTTGACAGCCTCAATTATGCTCCCCTGATCCTCCGCAAAAACAGCGACATCATCTGCATAAGCCAGCAGCTTCACTTCAACTGCTTGAAGCTTAAATCCCGTAATTCTATTGTTTTCAATCAATCTCATACGCAGGGTTTCAATGTAGATACAAAACAACAGAGGGCTGAGGGGGCAGCCCTGACGCACAGAACGTTGCAGCCTAATGGGAGCCCCCAAACTCTTATTCACGATCAATCTCGTCGTGCAGTTACGGTATGCCAGGGCGACCCCCTCGCATATTACAGATCCGAGATTGGCATAGTCTAAAACGGCAAACAAGATTTCATGAGCCGCGCAATCAAAAGCCTTCTCGAGGTCAATCTGTAAAATGGCAATCCGACTATTACAATCATCACAGCACTCAAGTACACTGCGCGCTTTGTGAATATTAGTAACAATAGTACGGCCTTTAATCCCACATGTCTGGTGAGGCCCGACGATGTCCTGTATCACTGACTGCAATCTTCGCGCCAATATCTTCATAAAGATTTTATACTCGATATTGGTGAGTGCTATGGGACGATACGCCGTAACAGATCTTAATTTCGCTGCATCATCAGTTTTAGGAATGAGTACTGTGTGTGACGACCCATAAGAGGGAGGCAATGTGTTCCATTTGTAAGCTTCGTTAAAGATTACATTCAATACAGGGCTAATTTCGTGCTTAAATTCTTTATAGAAACCGGCGCTAAAGCCGCCTGGTCCAGGCGATTTTCCGGGGTTTAAGTTGTCTATGGCCTGTTCAACTTCAGATTCTGTTATCTCTAGTTCCAATCTTTGTTTTCTTTCGTCGTCCAGTCGGGGTATAGCACGCAAGAACTCATTCCAAAATGTGGTAGCGTCTACTTTGTGGTACGAGAATAGCGCCTGGTAATGCTCATGAAAAGCTGCTCTGATGTCGTCTGTGTCTGTTGATAAGGTCCCGCGACATTCTATTCCGTCGATGTGGTTCCTTTCAGCGCGTGCTTTTTCTAACCCCAGCGCTCGTTTCAGCATGTGGTGAGTGGTCTCCCGATTTTCGCTGCGGCATACACATGCCTCCATTAGCTGGGAATATTGGCTTCGGCATGTCTTCTTTTTTTTTTTTGGCAACCAGCTCGAGCCTGAAATAGCAAGGCGCTTCTCTTCGAAAATGCCTTCCCTACGCGGATGGATGGATGGATGGATGGATGGATGGATGGATGGATGGATGGATGGATGGATGGATGGATGGATGGATGGATGGATGGACGGATGGACGGACGGACGGACGGACGGACGGACGGACGGACGGATGGATGGATGGATGGATGCATGCATGCATGCTATGAGCGTTCGCTTTGGAGCGAGGCGGTGAGTTAATTGCGCCACCAAGCACTTCTTGTGCTGCATAGTGTCCTGCCTATATTTAAAAGCAAACAAACACGAAGAATTCCCTTCACCAAACTCTTCTGAACTCCTAATGGAAACTTTCTTTTTGTACGCCACCGTCGTTTGTAGTTACCCTACTTTCACCAATCTTCCTATCGCCTCTTACTGTAGTTGGATGAATGAATGGATGATATGAGCGTGTGCTTCGGAACGGGGCAATGGGTTGCACCACCAAGCTCTTGTTATTATATTGTCTAATGGTGTACCTATGTTAAAAAAAAAAGCCAATGAAAAATTTCTATCACCAAACTTTCTGATACCCTATTAGGAACTTTGTTTTCGTACTCCTCCATTGTTTGTCGTTTCCCTACTTTTCTTCCACCAATCTTCCAATCACTTCTTACCAATCTCTACTGCAGGCAGGTTTACTTCCCTCTGCTCTCGTTGAGACCAAGGGCCTCAAGGAGGCCAGTGATTCCTAAATCGACCGCCGGGTAGATATCTTATTCTAACAAAACATGCTTCGTCGTTTCCCTAACTTTACCGCAGCAAGTACATGCATTTTCTTCCTTCTCGTAATCCCCTTTATAAGTGATTTTTCTAAGGCATCCTGATCTTGCTTCGAAAAGTAATGAACTTCCCTTTGAGTCATCATAAATTGTTTCTTTCCTGATTTCGTTCTTTTTCCTCCTAAGCTTTACTCCAAGCTGGTTTCTTTTCCATTGCCGCCACCCATGAGATTATCTCATCCTTTATGACGTCCCGTTTGATGTGCGGATGCGGGGAGGCAAGCGCCGTCTGGTTGTGGAACAACGAACCCAGCGGCGCCCGTACTCCGCAGTGATTGGTTGGCTGCATACTCGGCAAGATAACAGCCAGGCCGCATCCATGTCACGAAAACCGGCGGGGATGGCAAAGAAAAGCTTCGCTTTTAATCGCCAACGCATCTGACCCGTAGATCAGATTTTGACGTTCGACGAGTGTGCTCGCCGTTGTCACTGTGCTGTGACATTGTTACTTGTTTTGCTGGACACAGCCTCCCCCGATAAACAGTTTGATTCGGGAATTGTGCTGTGCCACTGCGGTTGTTCGCCATCACGGGTTCACATCACGGCTTGCTACGTGGCCTTTGCAGCAATTGCTATGAACGGATGGATGTCCGATTTTCCCTTTATCAACGGCTTGACTAGTACATCGTTACCATTTCAACACACCGTGAAAGGTACTATTATTGAGATAGCTACTATATGCACACTTCAGGCGCAGTTCTGCCGTCGGCGTCGCTGTTGCCGTGAGGTTCCCAGGTCCCTTATGAGTGAAAGCGCGTGAGGCTGAGCCGCGGTGAATGCGGTTGAATCCCGCGTGCGCGAGTGAGGAACCCGGCCCGGATACGTGCCCTCTCCTGTGGCGCTAGGCGGGGGGGTGGGGGGAGTGGGGTTGAGGCGGGGAAGGAGGGGCGTTCTTCTCCGGCGGCTGATAGGGTGCCTCGATGCCCTCCTCACCCACCGCTCTGTAGAGACTAGAGACAACCACGGCGTCTACTACAGCTTTATCCACGCGAATCGCGGACGTGTAGCAGACGCTTTTGGTGGACCCTGAGGGACGCGTTGCCGGCGCTCGTGTGTCTTGAAAGCGATCTGCGACATGGCCAAAGTGCGCGCCCGCATGGGCCTAATCTTGAAAGTAATCTGCGATGTTTGCAGAGTGCGCGTAGTGCCGGTAGCTTCGTATGCGCAGTGCCTTCGACGTTTCGTTCGTGTTGAAACAAGAGATGCATGAAGGTCAATTCGCTTGCTGCTGCCACGATTCCTCGCTCCAGAGTTTTGACAGCGAGTTACCGCGTTCATCGAGCGAGATGCGTTCATATTTACCTGTGCGCGCGTGATACAGTGCTGGTTAATTTAGTTAGAACACATTGGCGGGCTAGTTGGTTTGAATCCGTCATAGAATGTGTAAGCGCGACTGAATAAGGACGTAGAATGAAGCCGACACACAAACCGATGTCTCTGTGTGTATGTTTCTTTCTACGTCTTCGTTGAGTCACGCTTACACATTCTATCATTGTTAATTTAGTTAGTGTACGAATGTTTACAAGTTTATACGGCCAATAACGCTACTATCCTTACTTCGTACAGCGATCTACTAATGATACTCTATCGCAATCGATGCGTTCATCTTTGTTAGTAGTGACCCGTTTATGCCGCGGTATAACCTGCGGTAATAATTCTCTGCATCGGAGCTGCATGTGGAGCCGTTCTTCTATAGTAGCTGTTCGTAGTTCCCATCTGACAAGTCCGCATTAGTTCTCCCAATCGATTGTAAAATGTTTTTTCTGCGATAATATCAGCAGTTGCCAGTATTACCATATGCAAAGAGGCATTTAGGCAGCTTTGTTGATAGCGCATGTCTTTTATTTTAATATTTTCAGCATAAGCAGCAAAATGAGGCTAAAGGAGAATACGGCGCCACTAATTCTGTGCCGTCGTTTCTATATAGCAGGTATCATTAAAAAACGGCGTCCATGGAGCAAGAGCACGCTAAGTTTCTTTGCAGCTGCCGTGGCAAAGAAGCCTGAGCTCGGGCCAAACTCCGATGTCGGCTATTCAAATACATGTAAAGCGCGGAAACGATTTTCTGAGATGAACACTTGGTCAATTTTAGTCATATTTGTTGCACCTGAGAGAGAAAGGTAAATCCTAGTGACTGTTGCGAGCAAAATTTCGATTGAAGTACTGAGTTCTTAAACACAGCCAACGAAAATTTGTATGTCTACAAAAATAGAAGCACAAAGTTTACAAATTTGAAACTCTCCACCCAGAGCAGATATCACAGTACTGTAAATCGTATACGTTAGAGCACCCATAGCGGAAGATTTAGTACAAAAATTTATATCTTATTTGCATTTGTTACATTGTTCACATATTAGTGGCCTATTTGAGAGCCATCTATAATATATTACATTTGTTCGCTATAGATGTGCGATGAAATGCGATTTACAGTAATGTGATATCATTTTTCACTGCTGAGTTGCAGAGTTATAATCTTAAGTTTCATTTTCCTAGAATTGGCTATATTGAAAATTTTTATTATAACATTGACGACCTAAATAAAGAAAATCGCTGGCAACAGTGCCTAAATTTTGGCTTGTGTTGCAGTATATCATATAGAATCCCACAATATATAGGCAGTAACGTCTATTGTCCTTTCATAATCTACATACGCGTATTGCGCACTGATAAAGTGAGGCTAAAAACTGTAAAGTTATCTGGTAAACGTCTCTTGGAATAAAAGTAAACGAGAGCCGATCTATTTCAATGGTAATAGGTAGGCTGTTAGGAAGAACTTCAATGATGGAGTTCGCATTGGTGAAAGCGCTGTAATTACGAGCAGTGAATTACGTTGAATAGGAGTATTTGTTGAATAGGACTCTCCGATTCAACGTTGAATTACGTTGAATAGGACTTTCCGCCCTTTCCTGCGCTGCGCGTCGGCGTGCCTGGATGGCGTAACCGAGCGAACAAGCCCAGCGAAAGATGGATGAGCGAACGCGGAGCGCAGCGAGGGATGAAATATGGCGAGAGCGAAGAGAGCACGAGGAGGTAAGCGGTGGAGGAGGGTGTAGCGGTAGCATTAGGAGGAACGCGGAGGAAGCCACCGTGTAGCACCACCAGATGGCGCTAACGTCCGCTCAGCCAGGGCAGCTGCGGCGCCGACCGTGCGGGGGACAGAAAAAAAGAGAACCAGAAAGCTCGACTTCGCGCATAGCCTTCGCCGCAAGTTTTTCCCGGTTGAGATTTCGGTTGCAAAAGCTGCGCTTGTCGGGAAGCGGCAAATGTGTGGCCGTCTGTATACAGGGTGTCCCAGCTGTTTCAGCAAGAGTTTGAAGATATGCAAATGCCACGTAGCTGGACAGAACAAAGGTAATGTTGTTTGCTGTCGCTTGTAGATACCGATTTTTTTTCAGTGCGCCTATTTAGATAATTAGCCTTAATTATTATTGAATTTCTCGAACATTGTAATTAGATGAAAGCTGTCAATGAGAAAATTGTAGAGTGACATGAAAAACTCCCGACACAGCTTTCTGTTCATCAATAAGTGCTACATAAAAGTGTTTTTTCGAGCGTGAAAGAAGCATGCGAATACACGCAAAGTGCGTCGAGCGGCAACTCGCGTGGCAATTGTGAGTGCACTTGCCGGGTTCTTTCACGTTCGGAAAAACACTTTTATGTAGCACGTATTGAGCAGTACAAAGGTCTATCAGGAGTTATGTCGCTCCACAATTTTCTCATTGATACTTTTCATATAATTCTAGCATTTGAGTTGATTAATTAATACTAATGATCTAATTAGGTGGAATGAAGAAATAGTTTGAGTATCTCCAAGCGACGGCAAACATCATCTTTTTCTGTCTAGCTACGTGGCATTTGCATATTTTTAATGTCTGGATCAAGTAGGTGGGACACCCTATAGCACCGTGCTTCGTGGCTCTGCCAGTTAGTGCGGTTATCGGAACAATGCCTAAAGATATCGCGAAATGAAAACACGTATACAGCCGAGCTCAAATTTCGGATAAGGGAGTATCGCAAACGTCGGTAATTTTTTTCTATCATGGTACTTACTATGAATGTAATACGTACTTGCGTAAGATATCAACACAGCGGCGAAAACAATCATCAAAACAGTCCACAAGCACAAAAGGAAAAACAGTTCACTGTATAATTATTACCGCAAACATCTCTCTAAAAAAGGCAAAAGGATACACTGCAGCAGCAGGGGATACTAGTCTGGTGGAAAGTCTCTTCGATCATAAGTGTCCTTCAGTTGTGATATCATCTGAATAAAATGTGACTATGGAGATACAATTGGTTCTGCATTCTAATCAAACATGCGAGTTTTCCATAAACTACCCAAAGCAACGAGTAGCAGCTTCTCAAAAGCCACATATTCAAATTTAGAAGGCATAAGATATCGTATCCTATGTGTGTTTCCTTTGGAAATGTGTGTTTGTCCTATGTGTGAAATGTGTGAAATTTCCTATATGTATCCTATGTGTAAGTCCTTTGGAGAACGTCCCAAAACAACATGGCTTCCTTGCAGTCAATGAGGCAGTGTTCTATCGTTTCGGGTGCATTACAGAGACGTCGTGACTCTTTCATTATACAAGAAGTAGATTTAGCTATTGACAAATTACCGATATCAAGGACGCCGGGTCCGAATGGCATTCCAGGCGATCTTCATAAAGCTTTTAAATTCACAATTTCTTCCTTGTCACTCAACATTTTTAGACTTGGTTTTGACCTGGATACTCTTCCTCAATCATTCACTAGAAGCCCCACAGCGTTCATTCCAATATACACCGACAAAGAAACTGCGATCTGTTGAAGCGCATACAGACCTATTACACTGTCTAATGTAGACTATAAAATTTTTGCAAAGGTATTATCAAACAGACTACAAATTACAATGTCGATTCTTATTGGTTCTCACCAGAGCTGCTGTCTGAAACGCCGCTCAATAGAAACGAACATACGCATCGCCCGTACAGTAATGAAACATTGTTCCACTTCTCATGACCAACTAGCAATGCTTCGAGTACACATAGTTAAGACGTTTGATAGGGTCGGTCATTCTTTGCTGTTTTCTCTTCTCGAGCAGGCTAACGTCGGCTTCGTTATATCTAAAGGTGGGAAGATGTGATATAACGGTTGTTCAAATAATCTGATTCTTAACGGTTACCGGTTCAAGCCTGTGTCCATTCATTCCTCTGGGAAGAGTGTCCCTTGTCGCCATTACTTTTGCCTTTTACTTGAAATGACTGTGCTTAAACGTAATTCACTCTTGCAATATTAATGTTTTCAGTTTTTACTGAACAGATGTAAAAGTTCTGGCATATGCTGACAACCTCGCTTTCTTTTCTTTTTTTTTGTACTGGAAAGTTCACTATCAGAACTGTGCTATCCAAGATAGAGGCATTGGCCAGCATCTCTGGTACGCGAATGAACTGCGCTAAAAGCTTGGGGCCGTGGTTTGGCTGATATACGTTTAAGTCGACACAGTCTGCTGGTATTTAATGGTATTGTGAGCCACCAAAATACCTGGGCGTTCCATTGGATGCATATATGTCAAGTGCACATTACTGGAGAGAACGTATACCAACCCTATGGCTTTATGCCCAAAGATTCGTTCCGCATACTCTCTCAATCTTTGGCAGAGCTAAAGCGTGCAACTTGTTTTTGGCAGCACAACTCTTCTACGTGCTGCAAGTAATTCATTGTTCCATGGCTTACATTTAGCGCTTTCACCGAATATTTGAAACCTTTATTTGGTCATCAGCTTATGAGCCAATGAGATGTGACAATATTTTGAAACCAGTTAGTGCAGGCGCACTTGGCCTGGTTGACTTTTATGTAGGACAGTTACAGTCTCGTTTCTCCTTTCTTCGAGAATGTTCCCACCCTTTACGTCGGACGTTCTTGCAAGTTAATCTCGTGAACGTTTTACGAAATTTAGTTATATCGACAATTTTGTTTCACGTCCATATTTGCAGGAATTTATGCGCGAAGTGAACCTTTCAGTGCGCTTTCTGGCAGTGAGGTTCTCAAATGAACACTTGTTCTCAATCTCACGGAAAGAAATAGGTATTAAGATCTAATTGATATGCTTTTTAAACCTAAGTTACACCGATTGCTGTACATCGGCTTACCTGGACATGACGTGCTTGCAGGAGTCTGTAAAATGCCTATTTTGCCACACTCCAAAACATCCTTCTAAAAAGTTCATACTGAAACTCTACCTGTTAAAGCCTGCTTAAGTAGGAAATGCACTTTTGTGTCTTGGACTAACTGTCGGCTTTTAGCTAACCAGGAAGCTAGGACATCGTAGAGCTAGGGTAAATTGTTCGACCGCTCGAAGCACCGGGAACACTGAATGTGGCAGGTACGTTCTACGGAAACCCACAATGTTGAGGAAACCTGTATGAAAGGGAAAAATTTACATCCACCCGTTGCTACGATGTCTATGTTTTGACGAACACGCACATCTGCTTCGGCTTTGAAGCATTATGATACCGTGGAGTGGGATTACAAATCTTTCATTTATATGTTATACTATGCGTGGATGACACAAATACCTGCGTTTCTGACAGGAAGCAAGTTGACGTGCTCCGCAGGAGAAGTTGGGCTTCGTTTGGAAAGCTCCCGCTTTAGGAGTCGTGAAGATATGCTGAGCCTTTCGGCATATGAGAACGATTAATTTACTCACTGGCGTTACGACATAGCTTTACTACGTTGCGTTACGACATCCTGCGACAGAAATTTCGGGAAAGGGCATGTGCCCCGTGTGCCAGTGAAAATGTGTGGAAAGACGCAGTTTCAAACTAGCCACCCCGAACACGGGACAACCCGTGAAGGGCTTCGCGCGCCCTCTGTGTTTGAAAAGACGAACTGTAAGCGCTATTTTTCCGTTCGCCACCATAGGTGACGCGGCAGCAGGAATTTTTTTCCGAAAGCCTTTTCTTGTAGAGTTTCATTTCTCTCGGTGTGAAGTTTCATAAACGTTTGCATGTACCGCCACGCTTTCACGCAACTTCTTGTTAAGTGGGAAATAGATGGATAAAAAAAAACAAAAAACATTTTACGCATAGCAGTGGTGAATGGCCGCAAGTACTGACCAGTTGCATGCTGTTTCCAAAAGCAACGAACACTTTTTTAGTGAAGGTATGGTGTGCCAAGGACTTGAACATGAGGTGTAAGCAAAGTGTACCAGTAGTGAGGTTTTTCACTGTGGTAGATTGTCAGTAGCCCGCGTTTAATCTCAATAGATTCAAATAGATGTTTGCGGCTTATCTCCTTGCTTATAGCAGTGGGCAGATGCATGCGATGGCGTAGTTGTCACAAGTAGTTAAATGTTCAGAAGCGTGAAGTCAGGTAAAGAATCAGTGGCTGCATTCCTGTGAAGGGAGTAGAAAAATAAGTGCCTGGCCAGGTGGGAATTCAAGAATAATGTCCGGATGGTTTGACTTCTCCCTTCTTCAGATTTCAGCTGTCTTTTACACTATGAAGTTGTCGTTTACGTCATTGTCCATTACATCGTCATTTTACATCAAACACTTTCACTGCGCCATTCGCATATTGCTGCCTTCAAAATTCCTTTCGCTTACAATGAGCGATGTTGGATATTTCTCTCTTCCTTCTCCTCTTTCAATCCCCTATCCTGCTTCCCCTGTGCAGGGTAGCCTACCGGGCTCAGCCTGGTTAACCTCCCTGCCTTTCCCATATTACTTATCTCTGTATCTCTTAAGGAAGCAGGTTTTATGGAGAGTTTGATTTTAAATCATTTACGAACATCATGCTGAAAAGAGAGAAAGAATTAAATTTACCCGAGTTTCTCAACATGGCCCGTGCATTTACCAAGCAGGTAGTTTTAACAGGAAGCTTGCGTAATAATAGAATTTCCATTCTTGGTGATCTGGCGCTTTCTACAAATAATTAATGTGGGTCCACTCTTCTGACTACTAAAAATTAAAATTGAAATTAAAGTATGGGGTTTTACGTGCCAAAACCACTTTCTGATTATGAGGTACGCCGTAGTGGAGGACTCCGGAAATTTCGACCGCCTAGGGTTCTTAACGTGCACCTAAATCTTTCTAACTACTAGTATGCGTTGAAAGGTACATACTATTACCAGTAAATACATATTAGTAAGTATAGGTAGTATGAAAGTGACCTCGCTAGTAAGTAGATGCCCTTTAAAAGCGCTCGACAGCAATCCAGGGTTCTCTGGTAGTCTCAGCTTCGTGAAGAAACAACAAAAGGCACACTCTGCACCAGCAAATTTGCTAGACATATAGCACACATGATTTCTTATAAAACATAACAAAACACACATGGTACTTTATGTAAGTCGCTTGGGCAATCTATGAATCCCAACCGTTCGAAGTTCGATCTGTGTCTGAGGTCAGCCACTTACGATTGAAAGAAAGAAAAAAAAAAAAAGAAACGACACGTCAGGAAAGATGCGTATAATTTCCGCTTTATTTTCAAGAATTGTATTCCTTTTTCAGAAATGGATAATATGTTATGGCTTTTGCGTAAAATAAAAGAACGCAGGGCATGACAATGAAAGAAGTGACAAAGTTCACGTTTAAGAGTAATGAACGAAAGATACATTCTTTCTCACTACAATACGACATTATATTGACTTACTGCAGCCATAGCCAAGTGAGACGACATGGAGATCGGCCTCGCTTTCTTCTGCCAAATAAACGTGTCGTGTAACAGTTAAGCGTGCTCCTTGCCGCAGTCGTCAAGTCGTTTGTCGACGTGCATATGTTATATTACGCTCATTGAATGAACTGTGTGGCTGGTGCGTGTGGTAGTTGCATTTGCTTCACTGTGGAACGCCCTCCATGCAGCCTTCAATTTTCGCGTTGCTTATAATAATGGCAGCAGGTCTTCACACGAACTAGAAGCACAATATGAACTGGTAGAAAGTCACCTTCTACGAATGTAAAGCCGAAATTTGCGAAAAGGAGACACAGTTTCATGTAAGTATAGTACTGTGCTCCCCTACGTAAAAGCATTAAAATACTCACACTAACAATGTTGTTCTAGTAACAAAATTGGCGAGAAAGAAATACGGAAGAAAACCCTGTTTCCAGTATAAACACCGAAGTAGAGGACACAGAGCTACAGCCCTGAAAGATTAAAACAGGAAGTTCTCATCGCTATTCGGAGTCTTCTTGCAGTGAGTGCGTTACTGAGGGAAGTGCGCAATACACTTCGTGCATGTACTACGTCCGCAGCACACTGACGCACTGTGATGACAGCGACAAAAAAAATTTCAGTTCAGATCAAAATTCAGGACAATTTCCCCGAAGGAGCAGTTGATTATGCTCCGTATAACCTTCAGATTTACTTCCCCGTCATTGCATTTCCAAGAAATGGTGATGTTTGAGAGCAGAGAGGCAAAAACCCGTGGGAGGTCTTGACAAAGCTTGTACGCTCTATTTCAAGTACTATTATAAACGACAAGAAGTGACCATCATGAAGTCACCTAATGCAGGCGAACACATTCGAAAGATGAACAGTTAGGTTCTCAGGCGCAAAGACTGATATTGTCAGGAAACATACGGCCATGATATAAAAACTGGAATAAGAAAGGCAGCAATATTTCCCTAGTTGTATATAATTTTGATTCCTTCCATCACCTGGCTGAAGCGCTGTCGGATAACTCTGTGCATCTCTGGAAAGCGTGAGTTGTAGACACAGTATTCTT
This sequence comes from Dermacentor andersoni, assembly GCF_023375885.2. Taxonomy (NCBI): domain Eukaryota; kingdom Metazoa; phylum Arthropoda; class Arachnida; order Ixodida; family Ixodidae; genus Dermacentor; species Dermacentor andersoni. The sequence continues at coordinate 34,493,551 of NC_092822.1, read as the reverse complement.
CAGATGTTGGCACACAAACACTGGGTACAGTGACTGAGTAGACAGTGTTTGACTATATATGTCTCTATGAAGGTGCAAATGAGAACGCGTTTGTCTGCGTACTCTCGTGACAGTTTGTAGTGCAGTGCAGTCTTTGTCACTACCGATATTCCTTGGAAACGCAAGCTCTTCTGGAATGATCTCTCAGTTTCACCGGGAGATATGCGTCCTAATTTTGAAGATTAACCATATTGCCTCCAAGTGGCTTTGGCAGCCTTCAGAACCATCACACAGTGCAACCTCGAAGTTTTCACTGACCGCTGTGAACACATTCGCTCCTCGTGGGAGCTGGCTCTTCTCCAGGGTGGAGTGAAAACTTTATTGTGAATCAAGCGAAGGAGTCATGCACGGCACCTAGGTGACCCGTGGCCCCAAGGGCTCTGGCGGCCTATTCAGCCTGCTGAATGACCTGGGCCTGGCAGTCTGTGCAATATTTCTTCAAAAAACAATGCAATGCCGTTCTCGGGGCTATCGCAACGAAAGTTCAGGAAAACTTCCTCTTGGAAGTTCAGCTCCCAGGAGGAAGTGATTGTCTTTCTTAGCTACAAGACCGGGCCTATAATGAATCGCACCGACTGTCGCAGTGCGTCAAAATCCTGAAGCAATGGTCGTTAGCGCACGAAACGTCGTACCTGACGCAGGTCGTACTTCCGCACTCCTTTTCGTCGGGTCCGTTGGCGCAGTCTTCGTGACCGTCGCATCGAGACTTCATCGAAACGCAAGTGTTGGCGGCAATCCCAAAGTCAAGCTCGTCGTCGTGGCACGCCCTTGCAGGGCACACGTTCGAAAATGTTCGTGCGACCCGTCCTGGCAGTCGCGGTGGTTATTGCAGCGTAGCGAACTCCGGATGCATTCGCCGCTGCGGCACGTGAACTTTGACGACGAGCACATTTCGCGAAGGGGCAGTTCTCCTCGTCAGACCCATCGCCGCAGTCTTCGTCACCGTCGCATCTCCAAGCCCGCGGGACGCATCGGCCGTTTCCGCAAGCGAACTCCGTCTCCTTCGAACACGTCACATTCGGGCAGTCTTCTTCATCGGAGCCGTCGGCACAGTCGCGAACTTTGTCGCAGCGCCACTCGGCGGGAATACAAGCGCCTGTGCGGTTCTTGCACGCGAAGTGATCCGGATGACAAGCCCCGGACCCGCAGATTGTCTCGCTTTCGTCCGAGAGGTCGTCGCAGTCGGCCCTGCCGTCGCACCGCTGCCAGCTCGAGATGCACTGGCCGTCTTGGCAACGGAACTCCGTCACCGAACACCGGCGGCTTCGTGAGCAGCCGCTTTCGTCGGAGCCGTCGTCGCAGTCGTTTATGCCGTCGCAGAGACACGCCGCCCGAATGCAGTTTCCGTTGCTTGCGCACTTGAACTCATTTGTCAAGCAAGGGTCCGATCTTCGAGCAACCTGAACGCTGTAGGTCACTGCGGTGTTGAGAGCGCCGAGGAAGACCGACAGAGACAGGAGGGTTGCGGGAATGGCAGGCATGACGGCACTGGTCCCTCGGTCAGCTGGGGCTCAAAACAACAGAAACTTTAGGAGAATGTGATCCTCTGGCCTAAACCACTAAAAGTGATGATGCTGTCGACCGGTGACGCCGTGTTTGCAAGCCTTTGGACTGCGGAACGGTTTTGAAAAGGCTCGAGCTTGAGCGCGTCCTCGTGTCGGTTGAGCGCTGAGACTCTCGCAGCGCAGTCCGCGTGCCCTATATTTCCAGCCTTATTGCAACGCGTTCCGTAACGCCTGGTGAGGAAAGGCTACGTCACTCTGTTGCTGATGCGTGATTGGTCGATACGGGAGGAACTGACGGGTGCTTTTTTCACTGATCTCGAACGAGAGTCAAGTAGCATGGATGTTGCGAACTGTTATGAGCTTGCTTTTCGCGGTCATCAGATATGTGCGGGCAATATGTGATTTTTGTACAGGGACTCACGTCTTACGAGCCAGAGAAATCTATCTGCCCTGCGCTCGAGAATTATCTTTGTTTTTTCAAGGTGCACGTGAGGGTGCGTAACATAACTCTCCCTACATAAGAAGTAAGCATTACTTCAGCGCATCGGCCCAAGCCATAAATGAAGCTGATTGCAGCCTGCGGCAGCAATCAGCTGCCTCAGGCTTCACTTCCGCTTTAGAAAGACCTTGCCCGACAGAGTATCAGGTAGCTCTCGGGTGCAGTGGCCTACCACTCAGTGTTGCAAGTGGCGCGTAAACTTCGCTGATAATTTCGGCAAGAGCGCCGAGAGAAAGTTAGGAGAAATTATTATCGAAAAGGCCAACTGGTTTGCCTGCTGTTTGACCAGGCTGCTTTGCGTAGGGAAAGGAGGAGAGGGGGCAAAAAATAGCAATGGAAGAAGAGAATGAGGGCAGCGAGAACGGACGCGAAAGTAGAATAACCACGAGACACAGTGCCTTACTGAGCCTCGAGTTCAGTTTGGTGGCCTGCAGTGCGCGGAAAAGGGCCGAGTTTTTCAACCCGTACTACGATACGTCGGCCTTTAAGAACTCATCTACGCATACACCAAAGAGACAGACCTGAGTAAAAGAGGCTATTTCTTCTCTGCCTCGCCTATCGCACCCCTGGGAGTTTTCTGACGTGTTTTCACTCCTGGACAGGCAGTATCTGTGAGGTATGAAATAAATGTGAGATGCTGGCTCTACATAAGATATGACCAATTACACTTTTCAGATGAGCTATCCACGCGAAATTCACGTAAGTATCGGCAAGTATGCGAGTGAGTGCATGAGTGAAAACTCTATTGAGCTCTGGCAATTGTGTTGTTCTGCGGCTGGGGCGGATTCTTCAGGAGACTGTGGAAATTTTTGTGAGGACCGCATGGTATTTTTGCTGTATCAGCTGTGTGTAACCAGCCAAATCTTCGACGCAAGAATGCTAATTATTTTTAATAACCTTGCGTTTTTCTGTAATAACAGTGGAGTGTGGCCAGAGGAACTTTCGACGGCACCGCACGGACTCGCACTTACCCTACATCATGGGTCCGGTATGCAAGTTTTTATGCGGGCTCGGGCAAGGCTCTGATGTCGGATCTACGGCCTGAGGTCGTGCTTGAGTTGGGCTCGTATTAGGTCCAGTTAGGATATTTGCAACTTAGCAAGACTGTCAACTGTAAAGATCGCCCCCCTTACTGAATTTTTTGGTCAGTGACATCTGTCGACCTGCGGCGAATAAGAAGTCAAGCTAAACTGACAGTTTAGTGCCCTAGAATCCTTAAAGAATCCTTAAGGCGTCAATATTATCACGAACAGAGCCTTCATAATCAAGAAATTGCGGTAAATGCAGGACATAGAGACTCCCGCAGGACGTTCAAGCACTTGCTCGGTGACGAAAGCCCTTGCTGAGTTAAATTCTGTCACTAGTACTAAAACACTGGTTTCAAAAAACGTCCTTGTATTGTATTATAAGATGACATAAAATGCTACTTCTCTAGTTCTACTTCATTTTTAGAAAAAAAGAAAACTCGATTAATTTACTCTTGACGACGCGGGCGGTCGAAAGGTTTCGTTTTCGCTTGACCCTGAGCCGCCCACGCTTCGCTTTTCACTAGTTGGGTTATCGCGTAATGTCGCGCTGGTTATGCGAGCTCACGAAACTCGCACAAACTGCCAGTAACACAGAATTCAATTTCCATGTGATGTCGCGGGATCGATGCCCGAATGGTCTACGGCACTCGACCAAAAAGCAGCTGCAGCGGCGAATCCACCGCTCTGTCTGCTCTGTCTTGGCTCGGTACCGCCGTCTGTCGGGCGCCGTTTTACTCACCGACGGCAGCAAATGGTGGCGATTGCGTGTGCAACGTCACCACTTTCCCGGTTGGGTGGCGGGAGATTTGAATTTCGAAAAGGTATTGGGACTCTTAAGATCTAATTTTCTCGTAAACGAAGTCTTTTCTTGGCACGGAACGAGCATTGCGAGGTTTCTGGAATGGTATGCAAACAGTACACGCCGACTTCATGTTTGCCTTTAGTGTCCCTTTGATGCCAAGTAACGTCACGAACACTAATATCGGAGCCCTTAATTTGTACCCCGCTTTAAGACGAAAATAGCAACTTGTAAGACAGACATTCTCCAAGACATAACGAAAATGCAAAACTAGAAACCGCACTTTGCGTTAATGTCTAAGTTGTTTAAGATGCCATAAATACAGTTGAAAAGTTGGACGATTGCCGTAGTTGATTTATTTCACACATGAAATGTCTACATTGCAGTGTAATTAAATAAACTTGCAGCGAAAGCCTTAAAAATATTTACGAGGCCAAAGAAGAAGCACTCTTCCAGCTTTTTATAACGGCATCAAATACTGGTTTACCTATAATGCTTGCCATGTCGGATCACTTGTTGTATTTGTCGTGTTATGCTACCGGTCATAATAACTTTGACTACAGGGTTTTTAATCCAGGAAACGCAAAATTCAAATAACACGCAGTGAGCGAGAAGAGAGAAATCCGAGTGGCCGATTTTTATTACGTACATCACAAGGCTGCTTGTGAAACAACGCGGAGTGTCATTTCACGGGGGTAATGAGAGATTCGAGCTTTTTTTCGATGGAACTTCGTACTTGAAGCAAGAAATGTACAATCCTTGTAACAGAAAGAAAAAGGAAGCCAAATAAATTTCTTCTAATCTGTTCACCAGAACAGTTTGCACGTTTCCTCCATCAATTCAGCTGGCTGCAGGAAGTTTAATCCACTTTAAGCTTCCAAATTTGCACTTTGCGAGTAAGAGCAGCGACAGAAATTCATATAATTTTTACATGCATCTTAAGATATACGTCTTAGGCGACACGGTCTTGCGATGCGGCTTACATGTTTAATCTTAGCTCTCTGCACCGATCTATAGAAAGACATTCCCTCAACAAAGAATATTTCACTCCAAGCGCAAATGAAAGATCTAATTAGGGCCGCCAGAGCTATTTGGCTAGCTTGCGTCGTTAGGTATTTTTCTTATACACGTACATCTTTTGGATTGTTGCGATGTCTTAAGAAATCACTGGACAAGCAGCGAATACAGAGGTACCCATCAATCTAACAGAAGACTTCTGCTTTTGATCAAGATGCAACGAAATTTAACAGCAGGGGTGCTTGGTGTTTGTGGGCAGCTGAGAACTTGAACAGATTTCGCTGTTGGGCTAGTTGGTACACAACGCTTAAACGATTAAAAGAAGACCAACGCCAGAAAAGGGACAAGAAAGGAAGGCTTAAGCCTAACTGGGAGTACGGAGAACATCTGGTCATTGGGCACTCAATGCCTACAACACTGGCATTGCAAACCCTTGTTGCGGTGGTCAGAATGAAAAATACGTTAAGTAGATCTTTGTTAAAAAATTCATTAGAGAATGCATATGCGTTCGACAACAAAAAAGTTACGATAGAAACCATCCTCGATGATTGTCTATGTCAATACGAAGCATTTTCTCCCCGCTTGGTCTCGGCGCGTACAATCTAACGTACAAAATGACATTCCCTTTGAAGACACGCAACATTGGTGACCTCACATGAAAGTGGACGTCGTGGACGGGCGAGAAACGCTAGTTGGCTTCATCGGTGCAGTCGGGGCGGAGGTCACACCAAAGGTTGACTGAGAAGCAGTCCGGAACCCGAGAAGCACGAAATACCGGCGATGGAGCAGTTCTCGGAGCGTTCCTGGGCACCGGCACAGTCTCTTTCGTCGCTTCCGTCGAAACAGTCGTCGTCGCCGTCGCATCTCCAGTGCTTCAGTACGCACCTGCCGTTATCGCAGCGGAAGAAGTTTCCTCGACAATGGGAGGCCCACTTGGCGCAGCCCCGCCTCTCGTCCCTGGCGTCCGAGCAGTCTACGTGCCCGTTGCACCTTTGCTCGTCGCCGATGCAGATGAAGCTGTCGTTGTGCAAATGGCAGGGAAACTGGCCCGCCGTAGGGCAAATGGACCTATACACGATGCACAATCCCACGAATTCGTCCGCTCCGTTTGGGCAGTCCTCTTTGTCGTTGCACGTCCACTGTTGCGGAATGCAGCGCCCTCCCGGGCAGCTGTACTCTCCCACGTCGCAGAGGCGGTCTTCGCAACCGACTTCGTCGGAACCGTCCACGCAATGCGTTTGCCCGTCGCAAACGGACGTTCCAGGCAGGCACGTAACTGAGCCCCCGTAAGTGCGTCTACAAGCGAATTGGCCCGACGGGCAAGGCGTACCACTCACACAGCCCACCCAGTCTTCGTCCGAACGGTCTTCGCAGTCCGGTTTTCCGTCACAGCTCAGCGCTGCAGGTATGCACTGATGTAAGTCGACGCACGTAAACTCGTTCTCTGAGCATGATGGTTTGGGTCTAGTGCAGTTCTTCTCGTCTACAGCGCCGTCACAGTCAATGTCACCGTTGCATCGCTTCTTTGTGGGGATGCAGACAAAGGAAGCCAGAGACTTGCAAAGAAAGTTGTCGGGAGGGCAGGTAAAACGTTCGTTGCACATGGCACCATCCTCGTCCGAACTGTCAAAGCAGTCGGGGTGGCCGTCGCATCGCCAAGCCGACGAAATGCAGCGGCTATCGTTCCTGCAGGCGAACTCGGTTTCCGGGCATTTCGGCGAATTGGTACAGTTCCTTTCGTCCGAGCCGTCGGCGCAGTCTTGTTGGCCGTCGCACCTCCAAGCTGCCCGGATGAACCGACCGCCATTTTCGCAATGGAATCCTTCATCGAAACGCGTCCTGTTTGAGTTGCAGTCCTGCTCGTCCGATCCGTCTTGGCAATCAGACATTCCGTCGCATTGACGTTTTCCGGGTAGGCAGTTCCCAGCAGTTATGCACCTGAACTGCTTCTCGGAACACGTGGTGGTTTCGTCCACCCTCTCGGCCACTGAGTATGGCAACGCAGTGGCCAGAAACAAGAAGGGTACGAACGTTGAAGCCAAAATTGACCCCAGCCACGGAGCTTTGCTGTTCGGTGAGGTGGCCATGCTGGTACTGGAAATGACCTTTGCTTCTACAGGGGTGGATTGTCTAGAGCCGCACTACAAGGCGGCGCTCTTGCGCAGTTTGCGCGAGACGATCTGCCAAGCTTGACTTCGCAGCGAATTGCAGTAACTAGCTCGAAGCAGTTGCTTTCCACCTCAAACAGCGTTTCTTCGGTAAGAGAGCGCGGCGTATCTTTAGCTGCGATAATTTATAGCCGCACTTGTTAGCAGAAAAAAATAGGCGTTTCTGTCAGAGCCCTGTTCACTTCCTCCCCTTTCCCGTTGTCAGCTACGACTGGCGCACGATAACTTCGGAAGCGAGTGATACGACCTCGAGGTTTGCTCCCACTTGCCGCACGACAGGAAGTTGCACGCTTCTGGAAGAGATTGATACGAAGCTATTAGCACGGCTGCGATTACTGACGCCAACCTTCCTGCACTCCATGGATGTTCACATCCAATTATGGAAACTGACTGACTTGCCTGTTCTTATAATTGGCTCTTATCAGACAGACAGACGGACGGACGAACGGACGGACGGACGGACGGACGGACGGACGGACGGACGGACGGACGGACGCTATTGAATCCTGAGGAGCTACTGTCAGGACCTCCTAACGGGAGGCTTTTGTAGTCGCTTGCCGCGCCCATGTAGAGGACAGAGCACCGTGACGCTCCGTCCTTTCCTGGGCCATCTGCATAGCCTGGGTTGCTTTCGGAGTACTGTGCTTCTGATAGCCTCCTCCCATTCGGCTTCGCTGGAGAGAAAGTTGTTAGGCAACGCGGGACATCGCCAGAGCATGTGAGTCATAGAGCAAAAGGTTTCACTGCAGTCGGGACAACTAGGGTCCACATCCAAGTACATCCTACTGAGGGGTCCCCGCGACGAGAAAGATCCCGTCTTCAACATTCTAAGAGTAGCTTGACAGCCCTACTGAGCTGCGGGTGAGGCAGAGGATAAACTCTCCGACCAAGTTGATAATGTTTAGTAATTTCATTAAATGTGTGGAGTGGATCGTTCTGCTGAGTCCCTTCCTGCCCCTCCGGAGCCTCCAGACCGTGGCGGCGCGTGAGTTCTTCCGCATGGTTGTGGGCCAGTTCATTGAGGTTTGAGAACCCTCGAGAACGTTCGTCCCCATGAGCGCGGAGAACCACGTGATATAATGAGAACCGGGGCAAGTTCTTTTCTCTACCATTCTTCAAATGGCTCGTGCGTGGGCTTTACGTCTACCCTCGTTATACTGCGGATGTACGTTTTGCGGGAAGGGCCTCACCAGGTAGGTCGCCCTCGTTTCTCGTGTCAATGTCTTCTTGGTAGAACGCTTCTATCTGTGTTTTCTAGTTTCTGGCGAAATTTTCGAAATTTCCTGGTGCTTCAGCTCCCGGTCTTGTGGCCATGGACGCGGAGCCTTCCAGAGGCCCTCCTGGCCAGAGGTCATCAAGGCCGTCCTTCACGAGGAAGAGAGGAAGTGTGCTCAGTGACACCGAGGACACTGAGCTGTACTCCGTGTCGGTTCAAGACTCATCGGATGATAACTTCGTCTCTGTCCGCAGAAAGATGGCGAAAAGGAGGACTGTCAACGCGAGTATATGAACGCAAGCGAGCACGGCGACTCTGAAGTCAAGGCCTGAACGCTGGCCTCACGCCATCGTGTTCGTACCCGAGGAACCGTCAAGCAACCTCCGATTGCTGAACAGGCAAGAACTATTTGTTTTCTTGGAAGGGGTCGTGCCGAATGAAATTAAGGACACTCGGATAAATACACGCAAAAATGTCCTCGCAGTCGATATATACAACGGGAGTGCGCTCGAAAAACTGAAGCAAATATCGGAGCTAGGACGCATAAAAGTGCATTCCTATATCCCGATGAACGATGCATCCACAGCAAGTGTTTTTATGACATTGATGTCGCCATTCCTAACTAGGACTTCCCTATCATCATAAAACCAGCAAGTGAAGGATTTGTCATCACGCGTGTGAGCCGCCTTGGAACTTCTCGCTGCGTCAAACTGATTTTCAAAGGCGATTGAATACCATCTCACGTCAAAGTCAGTCACTTCCGACCCCCTGTTCGACCCTTCGTACAAAAGTCTCTTCAATGCCATCCGCACTTTAGACTTGGACATGTCAAAGGGTCTGTCCAAAGTCGTTACTGTGTCCCCGGTATGCTGAACCTCACGCGGAGGACACTTGCCGGGCTACTGTCCTCTAGTGCGGCAACTGTAATGGTTGCCATGCTGCCTCGTCTAGGGACTGTGCTCGCATCATGAAAGAGGTCGCAGTTCTCGAGCAAATGGTTCGGGACAATTCGACGCACAGGGAGGCTGCCGAAACGATCCGGCATCGGTGTCGGCGTCACCGAACCTCCTCAAAAAAGCAGAGACACGAAAGCAAATGGGCCCTTCCATTGTAGCACCCACATTCTCCAATCAGGCCAAGAAGGGGCTGAACAGCACAAGAAAGTCGGCTGAAAGGAATCTCTCTCAGGAAGAATGGCCTGCGCTTCCTAGCCAGCAACTTCCCACAGAAGCACAGATTGACAAGCATGCTCGGGAGCCTACTGCTGCCGCTGATGACACGCCGAAAGCAGATCGTCAAGTTATTTCAATGTTGCGTCCCCTCATAGATGCCATTCGAGTGATTCTGTCGAACCTTGGAAGCACGTCTGCTCGAAGTGCACTGAAAGTACGAGACGCCTTAAGCCCAGTGCTAGAGGCTCTCGAATGGAGACATGGCCAACCATCGCCCATTCTTTCGGGAATAAGTCAAGGCAGCGTCAATCATCCGGTAGAACGCAAGAGGAACAATTTCACGCCCTTCAGTATATATATACAAATTTGTTCCAAATCATTGTCATATGGGAGCCTAACGTGTGTATACCAGTCAGATTATTGTAATACGAAGCTGTTATATCCGCAACAACTGATGCATGCAGCAAAGTCATCGTTTTTATTCGTCGAGTACTGACCTATGTTTTCCAGCCAATCCCGCCTCATGATGGCAATCAATATGTTTGCCTAACAATTAAAAAGGGCATACTTATGTTTACACTTGTAGGCGTTTTATATCGCCTTCAAGTAATTTTGATCCCAAAAGATTTACGAACACCTTGTCGGTGTGCCCTGCTCCATATGTCATCATCAGATATTTTAATGCGTGCCATTCATTCTTCAGTGTGATGCCAGCGACAGGGGTATGGGCGTGGTGCTCTGTCAAAAGAGAGATGACGAGAACGAACACCCTGTACTGTACGCCAGTAGAAAGCTTTCAGTTCGTGAGGAAGCATACAGTGCATCAGAAAAGGAATGCGCCTGCGTAGTATGGGCGGTGCAGAAGCTAGCTTGCTATATCGCTGGTTCAAGATTCACCATAGAGACTGACCACTGTCCCTTTACATGGCTGCAGTCCATGTCTACGAAAAACGGTCGTCTTTTGCGCTGGAGCTTGGCTCTTCAACAGTACAGCTTCGATATTCGCTACAAGAAGGGTAAGCTTAACGGCAATGCCGACGGTTTGAATCGTTGCCCCTAGAGTAACGAAAGCCTCATGCTGACCCGGGCTTCCGTGGCATTACGTTACACCGATTCCTGTACACCGGCTTACCTGGACATGACGGGCTTGCACTAGCCTGTAAAATGCCTATTTTTCTACACTCCAAAAGATCATTGTACATAGTGCATACTGAAACGCTACCTGTTAAAGCTTGCTTAAGTAGGAAATGAACTTTTGTATCCTCGATTAACCGTCGGCTCTCCGCTAACCAGGAGACTAGAACATCGTAGAATGATGGCAAATTATTCGGCAATTCGAAGCACCGGGAACACTGAATATGACAGCTAGATACGTTCTACGGAAGCCCACGATGTTGAGGAAACCTGTATGAAAGGGAAAAATTTACATCCACTCGTTGCTACGATGAGCTGATTCGGCTTTGAAATATTCTGCTACCATGGAGTGGGATTAAAAACCTTTCGTTTATCTGTTTTACTACGCGCGGAGGACACAAATCTTTGCGTTTCTGACAGGAACCAAGTTCACGTGCTCCGCAGCGAAGTTATGCTTCGTTTTGAAAAGCTTCCGCTTTAGGAGTCGTGAAGATATGCTGAGCCTTTCGGCATATGAGAACGATTAACTTACTCATTCGCGTTACGACATAGTTTTACGACGTTGCGTTACGACATCCTGCAACAGAAATTTCGGGAAATGGTATGTGCCCCGTGTGCCAGTGAAAATGGCTGGAGAGATGCAGTTTCAAAGTAGCCACCCCCGAACGCGGGACAACACGTGAAGGGCTTCGCGCGCCCTCTGTGTTTGAAAAGACGAACTGTACGCGTTATTTTTCTGTTCGCCACCATAGGTGACGCGGCAGCGGGAATTTTTTTCTGAAAGCCTTTTCTTGCAGAGTCTCGCTTCTCTGGGTGTGAAGTTTCGTAAGCGTTTGCGTGTACTGACACGCTTTCACGCAACTTGTTGGTTGTAAAATGGGAAATGGATGAATTAAAAAAAATATTTTACGCACAGTAGTGGTCAACGCAAGTGACAGTACATGCCAGTTGAATGCTGTTTCCAAAAGCAACAAACCTTTTTTTTAGTGAAGGTATGGTGTGCCAAGGACTTGAACATGAGGTGTACGCAAAACGTGCCGGCAGTGAGGTTTTTCACAGTGGTAGAGTGTCAGCAGCCCGCGTTTACTTTGAACAGATTGAAATAGATGTTTGCGTCTTATCTACTTGCTTATAGCAGTGGGTAGATGCATGTGATATCATAGTTGTCACAATAATTAAATGTTAAGAAGCACGGAATCAGGTGAAGAATCTGTGGCTGCATTCACGTGAAGAGAGTAGAGAAGTACCTAGCCAGGTAGGAATTAAAGAATGATTTCCGTATGTTTTGACCTTCCCTTTCTTCAGATTTCTGTTGTATTTTACATTATGAAGTTGTCTTTTACGTCATTGTCTCTTACACGGTAATTTTACACCAAACAGTTTCATTGCACCATTCGCATATTGATTCCTTCCAAATTCATATTATTTACTAGGCATCATGTTAGATATATGAGGAAGTAGGTTTTATGGAGAGTTTGATTTTAAATCATTTACGAACATCATGCTGAAAAGAGAGAAAGAATGTATCAAATTTGGCCGAGTTGCTTAACATTGTGTGCGCATTTAGCAAGCAGGTAGTAATAAGGGCAAGTTTACCTAACTACAGAATTGGCACTTTAGGGTATCTGGCCCTTTCTACAAATGACAACGCGGGTCCACTCTTTTTACTACTAGTACATATGTAGAGGTGCATGCCTTTACACATTTGGGTAGTATGGGTAGCATGTAAGTGGCCCCGTTAATAAGGAGATGCCCTTTAAAAGCACTCGCGAACAATCCACGCTTTTCTTGACGTCTCAACTTGGCGTGGAAACAACAAAAGGCGCACCCCGCACCAGCGAATTTGCTAGACAAAACACACACGATTTCTTTGGTACTTTATTAGGTTCCTTGTGCAATCTATGAATCCAATCACCGGTTGAAGTCCGAATTGGGCCTGAGGTTAACCACTTACGATAAATAAATAAAGAACGAAAGAAAAGGAAACGAGACGTCAGGAAAGGTGCGTATAATTTCGAGTTTATTTTCAAGCATTGTATTTACTTTTTTCAGAAATGGATTGTATCTCATAGTTTTTGCGTACAAAAGACAACACAAGACACAACAACAAAAGAAGTGATGATGTTCACGTGTAAGAGTAATACGGGGAAGATACATTCTTTCTCATTACAATAGGACATTACACTGACTTACTCCAGTCACAGCCAAGTGAGACGACGTGGAGATCGGCCACGCCTTGTTGTGCCAAATAAACATGTCAGGTAACAGTTAAGTGTCCTCCTTGCCACAGGCGTCAAGTTGTTTGTCAATGTCTACATGTTATATTAAGCTCACTCAATGAGCCCTAGCTGTGGCACGTGCGTACGATAGTTGCATTTGCTTCACTACGGAACCCCCTCCATGCACCCTTAAATTTCCGCGTTGCTAATAGTAATAGTGGCGGGTCCTCGCTCCAACTAGAAGCAAAATGTGAACACATAGGAAGTCACCTTCTATGAATGTAAAGCCGAAATTTGCAAAAAGGAGACGCGGTTTCATGTAGGTAAAGAAGTGTGGTCCCTAATGTAAAAGTATTAAAATACTCACACTAACAATGTTGTTCTATTAACAAACTTGCCGAGAAAGAAATACGAGAGAACACCTTGTTTCCAGAATAATCACCGAAATACAACACACAGAGCTACAGTCCTGAAAGATTCAAACAGAAAGTTATCATCGCTATTCCGAGTCTTCTTGCAGAGTGCGTCACTGAGGGAAGTGCGCAAGACGCTTCGTGCATGTACATCCGCAGTACGCTGACACACTGTGATGCCAGCTCAAAAAAAAAAAAAAAGTTAAGGCCGAATCAAAATCCCGGAGAATCTACCCGAAGAAGCAGTTGATTATGTTTCGTATAACCTTCAAATTTATTTTTCCGTCATAGAATTTGCAAGAAATGGTGATGTTTGAGAGCAGGACGACAAAAACCCGTGGAAGGTCTTGGCAAAGCTTGTACGCTCTATTTTGAATACCTTTAAAAAGGGGAAGAGGGGACCATCATGAAGTCACCGAATGGAGGCGAACGCTAAAAGGCATTCAATAGGTGAACAGCTAGGTTTTAGGACGCGAAGACTCATATTTTCAGTATGCGCACGGCCATGAGATAGAAAATGAAGCTAGAAATGCAGCAGTATTTCTCTAGTTCAGGTATTTTGATTCCTTCCGTCACTTGGCCGAGGGGCTGTCAGATAACTTTGTGCATCTTCGGAGAGCGTGTGTTGTCGACGCAGTATTCTACAGGTGTTGGTACACAAACATTGGGCCTACAGTGACTGTGTAGACAGAGTTTGACTACATATGTCTCTATGAAGGCGGCAAATGAGAAGCGCGTGTGTCTCTGCGTGCTTTCATGACAGGTTGTAGTGCAGTACAGACTTTGTTACTACCCATATTCATTGGAAACACAAACTCTTCTGGAATGATCTCACAATTTCAGAGGGAGATGTGTGCCTCATTTTGGAAGATTAGCCAGATTGCGTTCAACTGGTTTTGGCAGCCTTCGGATCCATCTCGCACTGCACTCTCGAACACACTGCAACCTCACTGACCGCTGTGAACCCATTCGCTGCTCGTTGGAACTGTCTCAACTCCAGGGTGGAGTGAAAACTTTTTTGTGAGTCAAGCGCAGGAGTGATGCACCGCACCTAGGTGACCAGGAGCCCCAAGGGCTCTGGCGGCCTATTCAGCCTGCTGAATTACCTGGGCCTGGCGGTCTGTGCAATATTTCTTCAAAACAATGTAATGCTGTTCTCGGGGCTATCGCAACGAAAGTTCAGAAATATTTACTCTTGGAAGTTCGGCTTCCAAGAGGAAGTGGGTGTCTTCCTTAGTTACACGACCGGGCCTATAACGAATCGTACCGACTGTCGCAGTGCGGAAAAATCCTGAAGCAATGGCCGTTAGCGCACGAAACGTCGTACCTGACGCAGGTCGTACTTCCGCCCTCCTTTTCGTCGGATCCGTTGGCGCAGTCTTTGTGACCGTCCCATCGAGACTTCCTCGGAACGCAAGCGGTGGCGGGTATCCCACAGTGAAGCTCGTCGTCGTGGCCCGCCCTAGCAGGACACACGTTCGAAAATGTTCGTCCGACCTGTCCTGGCAGTCGCGGTGGTTATTGCAGCGTAGCGAACTCGGGATGCATTGGCCGCTGCCGCACGTGAACTTTGACGACGAGCACGTTTAGCGCGGGGCAGTTCTCTTCGTCCGACCCATCGCCGCAGTCTTCGTCACCGTCGCATCTCCAAGCCCGCCGGACGCATCGACCATTTCTCCAAGCTAACTCCGTCTCCTTCGAACAGGTCACATTCGGGCAGTCTTGCTCGTCGGAGCCGTCGGCACAGTCGCGAACTTTGTCGCAGCGCCACTCGGCGGGAATGCAAGCGCCTGTGCGGTTCTTGCACGCGAAGTGATCGGGATGACAAGCCTCAGACCCGCAGATTGTCTCGCTTTCGTCCGAGAGGTCGTCGCAGTCGGGCCTGCCGTCGCACCGCTGCCAGCTCGAGATGCACTGGCCGTCTTGGCACCGGAACTCCGTCACCGAACACCGGCGGCTTCGTGAGCAGTCGCTTTCGTCGGAGCCGTCGTCGCAGTCGTTTATGCCGTCGCAGAGACGCGCCGCCCGAATGCAGTTTCCGTTGCTTGCGCACTTGAACTCATTTGTCAAGCAAGGGTCCGATTTTCGAGCGGCCTGAACGCTGTAGGTCACCGCTGTGGTGAGAGCGCCGAGGAAGACCGACAGAGACAGGAGCGTTGCAGGAACGGCAGACATGACGGCACTGGTCCCTCCGACAGCTGGTGTTCAAAAGAATAGAAATCTTAGGAAAATGTGATCTGCTGGCCTGAACCACTAAAAGTGATGATGCTGTCGTGTGGTGACGCCGTGTTTGCAAGCCTCTGGACTGCGGAACGGTTTTGAAAAGGCTCGAGCTTGAGCGCGTGCTCAATGTCGGTTGAGCTCTGATACTCTCGCAGCGCAGTCTGCGTGCCCTGTATTTCCAGCCTTATTGCAACGCGTTTTGCAACGCCTGGTGAGGAAAGGCTACGTCACTCTGTTGCTGATGCGGGATTGACCGATACGTGAGGAACTGACGGGTGCTTTTTTCACTGATCTCGAACGAGAGTCAAGTAGCATGGATGTTGCGAACTGTTATGAGCTTGCTTTTCGCGGTCATCAGATATGTGCGAGGAATGTGCGATTTTTGTACAGGGGCTCACGTCTTACGAGCCAGAGAAATCTATCTGCCCAGCTCGAGAATTATCTTTGTTTTTTCAAGGCGCACGCGAGGGTGCGTAACATAACTCTCCCTACACAAGAAGTAAGCATTACTTCAGCGCATCGGCCGAAGCCATAAATAAAGCTGATTGCAGCCTGCGGCAGCAATCAGCTGCCACAGGCTGCACTTCCGCTTTAGAAAGACCTTGCCCGACAGAGTATCAGGTAGCTCTCGGGCGCAGTGGCCTACCTACCACTCAGTGTTGCAAGTGGCGTGCAATCTTCGCTGATTATTTCGGCAACAGCGCCGAGAGAAAGTTAGGAGAAATAATTATCGAAAAGGCCAGCTGGTTTGCCTGCTGTTTGACGAGGCTGCTTTGCGTAGGGAAAGGAGGAGAGGTGGCGCAAATAGCAATGGAAGATGACAATGAGGGCAGCGAGAACGGATGCGAAAGTAGAATAACCACGAGACACAGTACTTTACTGAGCCTCGAGTCGAGTTCGGTGGCCTGCAGTGCGTGCAAAAGGGCTGTTTTTCGACCCGTACTACGATACGTCGGCCTTTAGGAGCGCTAATACGCGCACGCCAAAGAGGCAGACCTGAGGAAAAGAGGCTATTTCTTCGCTGCCTCACCTATCGTACCCCTGGGAGTTTTTTGCGGTGTTTTCACTCCTGGACAGGAAGTATCTGTGAGGTATGAAATAAATGTGAGATACACTGGCTCTGCATAACATATGACCAATTACACTTGTCAGGTGAGCTATTCACGCGAAAGCTCACGCAAGTGTCGGCAAGCATGTGAGTCAATCAATCAATCAATCAATCAATCAATCAATCAATCAATCAATCAATCAATCAATCAATCAATCAATCAATCAATCAATCAATCAATCAAATGTTTTATTTCCAACAAAACTTGGGGGTCCTCCAGGCGAAAAGCTGCGACATACCGCATGACTGTGCCTGAAGGCCCTCACATGGCAGCAGTAAGTCAACATATTAAAACACTGATCTACTGGATGTACAAATACAATGGGTCACATTTACAGTAATTTGCATTTATATTTATACTTACATTAATTGTGAATGAATGAGCATAACAACTTTATTGAGCTCTAGTAATTGTGTTCTGCGGCTGGGGTGGATTCCTCAGGGGAGTGTGAAAATTCATGGCAGAACGGTATGGTATTTTTACTGTATCAGCTGTTTGTAACCAGCCAAATCTTCTCCGCAAGCATGTTAATTTTTATTTAAGAATCTTGCGGTTTTTTTTTTTTGTAATAACAGTGGAGTGTAGCCAGAACAACTTTCGCCAGCACCGCACGGACTCACGCTTACCATACATCATGGGTCCGGTATGCAAGTCTTTATGCGGGCTCGGGCATGGCTCTGATGTTGGATCTTCGGCATGAGATCGTGCTTAAGTTGGGCTCGTGATAGGTCCAGCTATGATATTTGTAACTTAGCAAGACTGTCAACTGTAAAGATCGTCCCCCTTACTGAATTTTTTGGTCAGTGACACCTGTCGACCTGCGGCGAATATTAAGTCAAGCTAAAGTGATAGATTAGTGCCCGAGAATTCTTAAAGAATCCTTAAGGCGTCAATATTATCGTGAACAGAGCGTTAATAATCGAGAAATTGCGGTAAATGCAGAACATAGAGCGTCCCGCAGGACGTTCAAGCACTTGCTCGATGACGAAAGCCCTTCCTCAGTTAAATTCTGTCACTAGTACTAAACTACTCGTTGCAAAAAACGCCCTTGTATTGTATTATAAGATGACATAAAATGCTACTTCTCCAGTTCTACTTCATCTTTAGAAAAAAAAAGAAAAAAGAAACCTCGATGAAATTACTCTCGACGACGACGCGGGCGGTCGAAAGGTTTCGTTTTCGCTCGACCCTTCTCCGCCCATGCTTTCGCGTTTCACTAGTTGGGTTATCGCGTAATCCCGCACTGGATTTGCGAGCTCGCGAAACTCGCACCAGCTGCAGGTAACAGAGAAGTCAACTTCCATGTGATGTCGCGGGATCGATGCCCGAACGGTCTACGCCACTTGACCAAAAAGCAGCTGCAGCGGCGAATCCGCCGCTCTGTCTACTCTGTCTTGGCTCGGTACCGCCGTCTGTCGGGCGCCGTTTTACTCACCGACGGCAGCAAATGGTGGCGATTGCGTGTGCAACGTCACCACTTCCCCGGTTGGGTGGCGGGAGATTTGAATTACGAAAAGGTATTGGGACTCTTAAGATGCAATTTTCTCGTAAACCCAGTCTTGGCACTAAACAAGCACTGTGAGGTTTCTGGAATGATATGTAAACAGTCCACGTCGACTTGATATTTGCCTTTATATAGTGCCCCTTCAATGCCAAGTTACGTCATGTGCACTAATATCGGAGCCGTTAACCTGTGCCCCGCTTTAAGACGAAAACAGCAACTTATAAGACAGACATTCTCCAAGACATAACGGAAATGCACAACTAGAAACTGCACTTTGCGTTAATGTGTCAGTTGTCTTAAGATACCACGAATACAGCTGAAAAATTGGACTATTGCCGTAGTTGATTTATTTCACACATGGAACCTTTACATTGCAATGAAATAAAAGAAATTTGCGACGAAAGCCTTAAAAGCATTTCCGAGGCCAACGAAGAAGAAGCACTCTTCCAGCTTTTTATAACGGCACCAAATACTAATTTTCCTATAATGCTTGTCATGTCGGATCATTTGCTGTGTTTGTCATGTTATGCCACCTGTCATCATAATTTTGACTATAGGCTTTTTAATCCTAGAAACGCGAAATT
Organism: Dermacentor andersoni; assembly: GCF_023375885.2. Classification (NCBI taxonomy): domain Eukaryota; kingdom Metazoa; phylum Arthropoda; class Arachnida; order Ixodida; family Ixodidae; genus Dermacentor; species Dermacentor andersoni. Next base: position 34,474,922 of record NC_092822.1, on the reverse strand, counting down.
AAAATAACATGGAGTGCGCGAGAAGAAAGGAATCCGAGTACCCGATTTTTATAAGTTTTATCATAAGGCTCCTTGCGAAATAACGCGAAGTGTCATTTGACGAGTGTAATTAATGTGAGGTTCAAACTTCTTTTATAGGAACTTCGTGCTTGAAGCAACAAATCTAGAATCCTTGTAACTGAAAGAGCAAGGAAGCGAAATTTCTTTTTTAATCAGTTCACCAGAATAGTTTGCACATTTTCTTCGTGAATTCAGCTGGCTGCAGGAAGCTTAATCTATTTTAAGCTTCCAAATTTGAACTTTGCGGGTAAGAGCAGCGACAAAAATTCCAATAATTTTTACATGCATCTTAAGATATACGCCTCAGGCGTCACGGTCTTGCGATGCGGCTTACGTGTTTATTCTTAGCTTTATGCACCGATCTATAGAAAGACGTTCCCTCAACAAAGAATCTTCCACTCCAAGCGCAAATGAAAGGTCTAATTAGGGCCGCCAAAGCTATTTGGCTACCTTGCGTCGTTTGATATTTTTGTTAGTCACATACATCTTTTGGATTGTTGCGATGTCTTAAAGAATTACTGGGCCAGCAGCAAATATAGCGGTGCCGATCAATCTAACAGAAGACTTCTGCTTTTGAGCAAGATGCAACGATATTAAACAGCAGGGGTGCTTGATGTTTGTGGGCAGCTGAGAACTTGAAGGGATTTCGCTGTTTGGCTAGTTGGTACATAACGCTTAAATGCTTAAAACAAGAACAGCGCAAGATAAGTGAGAAGAAAGGACGGCGTAAGGCTAACTTAAAGTACGGAGAACGACTGATCGTCCGGCACTCGATGCTGGCAACACTGGTATTGCAAACACTTTTTGCGGTGGCCAGAATGAAAAAGACGTTAAGTATAACTTTGTTAACACTTTCAACAAACCACGTATACGTTAGACAAAAAAAGTTACGATAGAAAGCATCCTTGATGATTGTCTATGTCAATACGAAGCATTTTTTTTCTTGCAAGCGGCGCACAAAGCCCAAACGAACTGTCACCTCCTGCCAAGGACACACTTACTCAAGGACCGCCACATGCGCGGCTACGACACCCTGAAGACGTACGACCGGGACCAGATGAAGTCGTCGATGCTACACGCCACACCAAGTTTGTCTCAGACGAAGTGCTTTTGAGAGTATACGTCTGCGTCCCGCAAGTGGCGGTCCCCAAATCGGTGCCGCTTGGTACCTGCGGGTACAAACTAACGTACAAAATGACATTCCCTTTGAAGACACATAACGTTGGTGACCTCGCATGGGAGTGGACGTCGCGGATGGGGCATTCACGCTCGTCGGGGCAGTCGGGGCAGTTGGGGCGGTGGTCACACCACAAGTTGAGTGAGAAGCAGTCCGAAACCCGAGAAGCACGAAACATCGCCGATGGAGTAGTTCTGGGAGCGTTCCTGGGCACCAGCACAGTCTCTTTCGTCGCTTCCGTCGAAGCAGTCGTCGTCGCCGTCGCACCTCCAATGCTTCAGTACGCACCTGCCGTTATCGCAGCGGAAGAAGTTTCCTCGACAATGGGAGGCCCACTTGGCGCAGTCCCGCCTCTCGTCGCTGGCGTCCCCGCAGTCCACGTGTCCGTTACACCTTTGCTCGTCGCCGATGCAGACAACGCTACCGTTGTGCGAGTCGCAGGGAATCTGACCCGCCAAAGGGCAGATCAACCTATACACGAGGCATAACGGCGCGCCTTCATCCGCTCCGTCTCGGCAGTCGAGCTTGCCGTTGCACGTCCACTGCTGGGGAATACAGCGCCCTCCCACGCAGCTGTACTCTCCCGCTTCGCAGACGCGGTCTTCGCAACCGACTTCGTCGGAGCCGTCGACGCACTGCGTTTGCCCGTCACAAAGGGACGTTGCAGGCAAGCACGTAACTGAGCCCCCGTAAGTGCGTCTACAAGCGAACTGGCCCGACGGGCAAGGCGTATCACTCACACAGCCCACCCAGTCTTCGTCCGAACCGTCTTCGCAGTCCGGTTTACCGTCACAGCCCAGAGCTGCAGGTATGCACTGATGTAAATCGATGCACGTAAACTCGTTCTCTGAGCATGATGGTTTGGGCTAGTGCAGTTCTTCTCATCTACATCGCCGTCGCAGTCAATATCACCGTCGCATCGCCTCTGTGTGGGGAGACAGACAAAGGAACCGAAAGACTTGCAACGGAATTTGTCGGGAGGGCAGGTAAAGCGTTCGTTGCACATGGCACCATCCTCGTCGGAACCGTCAGGGCAGTCGCTTTGACCGTCGCACCGCCAAGTCGACGAAATGCAGTGGCTGTCGTTCCTGCAGGTGAACTCGTTTTCCGGGCATTTCGGCGAATCGGTACAGTTCCTTTCGTCCGAGTGGTCTGCGCAGTCGTGTTGGCCGTCGCATCTCCAAGCTGCCCGGATGCAGGGACCGCCGTGCACGCAACGGAATTCTTCTCCGAGACAGGTCTCGTTTGCTCTGCAGTCCAGCTCATCAGATCCGTCTTGGCAATCATACATTCCGTTGCATTTTCGCACTACGGGCAGGCACTTCCCTTCAGTTATGCACCTGAACTGCTTCTCAGAGCACGTAGTGGTTGCGTACGCCGTCTCGGTCACCCAGTAGGGCATCGCAGTGGCCAGAAATGAGGCTAATACGTACGTTGAAGCCCAAATTGACCCCAGCCTCGGAGACTTGCTGCTCGGTGAGGAGGCCATGCTGGTACTCGAGACGACTTTTGCTTTTACAGGGACGGATTGTCTCGAGTCGTGCTATAAGGCGTCGCTCTTACGCAGTTTGCGCAAGGCTGTCTCCCAAGCTCAACTTCCCAGCCTCTGTAGCCGTGTGGTAGCTCGACGGAGTTGCTGCCTACCTCGTACAGCGTTTCTTCGGTAAGAGATGGCGGCGTATCCTTTGCTGCGATAATTTATAGCCGCGCTTGTTAGCAGAAAAAATAGGCGTAGCTGTCACAGCACTATTTACTTCCTCTTCTTTTCAGTCATCGACAGGCGCCCGATAACTTCGGAAGCGAGTTCTACGAGCTCGAGAGGGGCTCTCGCTTTGCGTACAACAGGATGGTGCACGGCCCTGGACGACATTGATACGAAGCTATTAGCGCGGCGGATGTTATTGCGGCCAAATTTCCTCCACCCTGTGGATGATTACGTTCAGCTATGGGAACTAATTGACTGACTTGCCTGTTCTGGTAATTGGCCCTTATGTGGCTGTGGAGATATAAATAGATAGAATTCATTGACAGGAAAAACAGAGAGGTCGACCTGTGCTAGTGCGCTCTAGTCTGCTACTCTGCACTGGGGAAGACAGAAGGGGAATGAAAATACTGAGATGGGTGATGATGATAATAGAAGTGGTGAGTGCGCGGCCCTGGAAGACATTGATACGAAGCTATTAGCGCGGCGGATGTTATTGCGGCCAAATTTCCTCCACCCCGTGGATGATTACATCCAGCTATGGGAACTAATTGACTGACTTGCCTGTTCTGGTAATTGGCCCTTGTGTGGCTGTGGAGATATAAATAGATAGAATTCATTGACAGAAAAAACAGAGAGGTCGACCTGGGCTAGTGCGCTTTAGTCTGCTACTCTGCACTGGGGAAGATAGAAGGGGAATGAAAGTACTGGGATGGGTGATGATGATAATAGAAGTGGTGATTGCTTATGTTTACGAGACAGTTGCCCGGCAGAGCCGCTCGTCTAGCTTGGTGTCCTGCAGAAACTTCAACAGCGCTTTAGTTGCCCTCATTGAAGTTGCAGCGTCAGGCCATGGGCCGAGGATAGCGTCCTCCGACAGTGGTTGCCTGCCTACATTGGCTAGGAAACTTTCCAACGTCCGTAGCTCCAGCATATATGCGAGGTAATCGCAGAGTATGTGTTCCAGTGTTTCAGGCCTTTGGCAGTGCTCACAATCGGGGCTGTTCGACTAGCCGATGAAGTGCGCGTAGCGACAGGTAAAAGCGAAGCTCAGCCCGATCCTGTGTAGCATTGACGTTTTGCTCCGCGTAACGATCGGAGGCAAACAGAATTTACCGTCTGGGTCGATCATATTAGGCGTCTGTAGATGTTGTCATCGTGGGCTCTGTATGCCTTTGTGAGGTCCTGCATGAGTGCCTTGATCATAGAGTTGGTGTCAGGAGAGAAGGCCGATCTTGCCTCACTGCCAGCGAGTTCATTGCCAATCACACCACAATGACTAGGCATCCATTGAAATGTGATGACGTGGCCACCAACTCGGCACTGTGATGAAGTTTGGCGATTACCAGCACGAGCAGGTAATATAGTCTTCTTTCAAAAGCATTTCAGCGCCTGTAGCGTTGATTTGGCATCGCAGAACACCATTCATTTATGAGGTGTCTGCGTTCTCATAAAACGGACCGGCTCCCCGTATTTCCGCAAGTTCCGCAGCCATAGATGTCGATTTTTGGTCTAATAGAAATCGCCGAGTAATTCCAAGTTGTGGGATGACAAATGCTGCCTTTGCGGAAGCTGGTGGGACCGAACAATCTGTATATACTTGTACAGTCCCACTGTATAATGTAAATATATGGAACAGGGTGAGCTGCTTCAAGCAAACGGAATAAACGTGGGATTTCTTCGTAATTACGGGTACCTAAAGCTTCACTAGTGGTCTCGGCAATGTCCTTGGAGGTCTCTCGGGGATGTTGGTGGCCTGGAAGCTTGCAGGTGTAATGCTTGCGTGACATGGAACTGCTTTAGAAAAAGCACAGTCAAGGTTGGTTCTTGGAAGTGTTGACAGAGAATGGTGTGCGTGTCTGGTCAGCAGGCGAAGATAGGTTTGCACAGGTTCACAAGACTTGTATATGTCGATTGGACAAGCCCGTACTTCCGCCATTGTGCCCTTAGTTGACGTGCAGCGTGGTGAGCCAAGGCATATCGGTAGTGCCTGAAGGCTCTTCAGCGTGCGAATACAAGATGAATCGATGTTAGGTAGCAGAGGCATGCTGTAGCGTATGCAGCCCACAAAAATTACCTGGTACACTTGGAGCAAACTTCGTTCAGAGGGGCCCCTTTCAGTCCAGGCATAACAAGAAGAACGGGTATAAAGTTTTGCCGGTTTAGCCCTAGGCGCAGTAACATGTTTGGTCTAAGAAAGATTGCGGTCAATCATCACACCAAGAAATCTGTGGTGGGTGACTAAAGGGAGCGCTGTTCCATCGACGACGATTGGATATTACGACATTGATTTGCGCATGAATGCCAACACTGCACACTTAGTTGCCGACAGTTGCAGGTCTCTACGGCGCATGTACATCGCCGTGATGGTCGCCGCACATTGAAACATTGCACGCACTTGTGCACGTGTGAGCCCAGATGACCAGATACACATATCATTCGCGTATGTGCTGATATGCGTTGTTTCAGGCAGCTCGCCTGCAAGGCCCACCAGTGTGACATTGAACAATATTGGGCTAAGGACACCACCCTGCGGAACTCCCCTGCGAACGTCATGTCTATCAGTCGCGCTATTCGAAGTGGACATGAAAATGGTGCGGCCACTGAGGTAACTGTACAGTCATGTGTAGATCCGGCCATCAGCTCCAATATCCTTAAGCGCCAGAAGAATCGAGTGGTGGAAGACGTTGTCGTAGGCACCTTGAATATCCAGAAATATTGCAGATACCAGACTACGGTGTCTCTTTTCCTGTTGGACAGAAAGTACTAGGTCGATCACTTTGTCAATGGACGATCGGCCTGATCGGAATTCATGGATAAAATCAGAAAATCCACCTCTTTTCTCGAGTAGCCATTCCAGTCTGTTCAGTACCATCCGCTCCATGTATTTACCGACACAGCTTGCCAAGGCTATTGGCCGATAATGTGATAGATCATGCAAGCATTTCCCCGGCTTTTTGCAAAGACACGCGACGACTGCAGTTCCAGTGGCAAAGCACAGTTGCTGTGCCTCACATAGAGTTGTATAGCGTCAGGAGAACATTGCGAGCTTCTACTTAAAGATGACAAATGGCGGAGTGTGTAATTCTACCTGGTGCTGGACAAGATGGCCGGTGGAAACTAGATATCGCAGCGTCGAGCTCGTGAACAGTAAAAGGCGCATACGGATGGTGATCACTAGACGGCGAAAATTCAATCGTGATTGCGTTTTTATACCGTTAGAGGCACTCACAAGTAATTTGCAAAAGTAACCGGCGACCTCAACTTCAAGCCGGCTTTGTGGTATGGCCACAGGGCTTAACGGGTACAGCTGTTGTGGAGGCGAACGAAGGCTTCGCACTATTTGTCAAATTCTAGACAAAGGTTTTCTCGGATCCAGAGAGCCACAGAATGATCTCCAGCATTGTTTGTCGAGCTTGTCAAGGTGGCGCAGGATATGAGGCTCAGTCCGGCGAGATGCAGCGATGTGTAACAGTGATTTGGTCCTTCTGTATTTCCGTTCTGCTCTAGGCCGTCTCGCGCGAAGTCGCGCGTACTGGCCATCAATAGAGGATTTAGGTGCAGGTGCGCTGAGGTGTTTTGCTCTGTCACGTAATGTTGACGCGATGACATCTTCAATATTAGATGGTGATTGGATGGCTTGACAGGCGGTGTTCAAATTCTCGAAATGTTGGCCAATCGATGGAACGCACAGTGTGTGGAGCTGGGAGATATAACCATTTCAACTGTGTTGGTAGATGGCCACTTCCATGGGTGTCGAGATCTGTACACCATCGTGCAGCCGACAGCAGGCTTTTTGAAACAAATGCAATGTCAAGACAACTGCTGTAGTAAGAGCCTCGAAGGTATGTTGGCGAGCCATCGTTGATCACCATCAAGCTGATCACCACCTTGACTAAGCATGATGTCAGCCAAGTCTCTACCGCGGGCGTTCGTCGAAGTAGAGCCCCACATGGGATGGTGGGCATAAAAGTCGCCTATGACTTTATGGGCACCTGGACGAGTTTGCAGTATGGATAGCAAATATGAACAGTCTATGCTCGATGTTGGGGGTATATATCCTGTAATTACTGGAAGTGTGCGCCGCTTGTACTTCAACGTTATGCAAGCGTGCTCGTGAAAAGCATGTGGAGGAACGTCTTTACAAAGGCAGGTTAAATTCTGACGAACAAAAGTGAACACTTTGCTTAAATTGTGGTCGTTCCATGACCACAGTGGCATATATCTAGATATGCCTACTACAAACGCCATGTTTGGTTCACATATTACAGCCACGGGAAACTGGTACTTGAACATCCATTGCCGGAAGTCTGCGAGGCAGCTTCGTAGGCCTCTGGCATTCCACTGCATTATTTCGGAACTTCCTAATTGGTTTTCAAGAGATAGCGCCACCATGCCTTATTGTAGAGCCGCGAGGAGCGGTTCCAAATCATCTAGAACATGTAGCGCGGTCTTAGCAACGGGTGTCTGTAGTCCGAAGAGAAGTGAACGCATCGTAGTTGTGAGGTGTTTCAGCATACTTCGTACATTTTCATTTTTTTGCGTGTCATTCTCAACCACCTTTGCAGACACATCACCCGACGCATAGTGCCTCACTGTTTGGTTCCGAGCGACGGCCATTTATTGTCAGAGTCGATTAGTGGGAGCGTCGTTTTATGCTGCGCAATTGTTCCACGTACTGCTACAGAAGACGACATAACGGGCTCGCATATTGATCGCGGAAGCAAACTTGGCAAGCGAGTGGTTCGGCATGCGACCGATGGTTCATCTGTTCTGGAAATGCTGTTGTGTTGCTGTCGTCTGAGTCGCGATCGGCGTTTGCGGTGGCGTATCGATGTAGCAGCCTGTCTGTGAGTCGAGTTGTCCAGCACCATATTACGAAGTACTGACATTTCGTCATGTATTAGGATAGAAAGTTGGACGAGTTGGTACGGTAACAAGATCTTGGATTGAGACAGAGACTAGAAGCAGAGACTAGAATAGCGCTCGTCCTGTCTGTTTTTATTCTCTGTCCTGTCACTTCGCGCTAGACTACAAGGCATTTCGTCGTTGATTTTCTGGCAGTCTTTCGATGTCGCCTCATGTAGACCTGCACAATTTGTACATTTTAGGCCAGCAGCATCACAGCTATCATTTTGATGAGACCCTTCACACAGTTGGCATGCTACGTCGCCTTTACGAGCCGCGCTTACGTGTCCTATTTTGAAACACGACACTGCACCAGTTTTGGCGCGTAATGGCGCAGACGGTGTCATACGTATCCAACTTTTACGTAGTTATGTAATGTTTCAGAATCAAAGACTAGTTTAATACACCGGGATTGACCGAAGCGGTGAATCTGCACTATTCGTGCGGTAGAATCCAAAAGCCTTTCGAGGTCAGTGTCTATGATTTCTTTGTCCACGTCAGAGATAACGCCAATCGATGTTTCTTTTCCATACGCAAAAACGGAGCGCACTGGGATGTTTCCTAGTAGCGTGGCAGTCTATAGTGTATCCAGAATTGACTTGTTCACTTCAACCGAGAGGATGTTCCTCCGCGCGTTAGTTCTGATCTCGCTGACTTGGCCTGGAGCAATTCATTCAAAATACTCTGTAAAGATTTGCCTGTTCAAGGTGCTAAGATCGTTAATTGTTGTGGTAGGGATGTAAGCAACAGTTAATGATTGCTTACCAGTGTCCTGCCTGGGCAACGATTCACTGTCTGTTGATGTCCTCCTGTGTTTTCTCTTCAAGCGACGATGCGCAGCAATTCTGAAATCGCTGTGCGATTCCATTTCTCGAACCGTTGAGTTGTCGGAACATTCAAGGGCGACAGTGGAAGGGCCAGTGCGGTCCCTTGTCTTCGATGCAGCCTGTGGTTGGCGACCAGGGCCAAACGCTTGGTTTGGATTCCTTTGCCCCATCCCGGAGGATGACGTTGTTTCCTTTGCACAACCTCTGATGTCGAAAAACTTTCGGGACGCAAGAGAATGATGAGCCCACAGGTATAGGAGCTCTTATTCCTGCGCACTTCTGAGGCGATACAAAAAACGAGAAGCAAAGTGGGTGTGGGGTGGGGGGGGGGCTCTTATCAAATGTCAAGGCTTCGATTACTGCATAAAAAGCGTTACAAAATGAATTAAATGGGGCATGATTGTTATCATGGTTTTGAGGCTTGGAGGAATGTTTTCTGGAGACGATAGAATGTGTCACTCCGTTCTACGAAGCAGAACTACGAAGCATATACTATGAAGCATAACACGGCACGAAACTCAGCATTCCATTAGAGACTTCCCACTATCGGCTGGGAAGGACCCGGTACACACTAACTCATCCAGAGCTAGCCAAAAAACAGGTGGTAGCCTGGCGCCTCCTGCTAGCCTCATCCTAACCCGGTATCGCAACCTAACCTAACCAGGTGGCCTGCAGCAGATTCTATCCAGGGCAATATGATAATCAATATAAATTATGTAAGTGTAGGGCGGATCCGCCACATATTCTATGGGCGTGCTCGAAGGCGGTTCCTCTCGAGGGCCACAAAATTCAAAGCCGGCAGCAGTGGGAGACGCTGCTGCTAAGCTCAGACCAGCGAGACCCGGTCTGGGCCGTCCGGCTAGCCGAAGCAGCTGCTGAGACTCGGGGGATCTCGGCCGTCTGCTAGGCGGAGGGAGGTTGCGCTCACCCCCATGACCGCTGGCATCAATAAAAGCTGACTCTATCTCTCTTTGACACTCTCTGCAGACGAGCCTCTTCATTACCTCTCCAAATTAGTGGAACTGAAACTAGTTTGCAGTCAGGAAATCTGCGGCCTCCGCTACTAGGCAGGTAGTAGGTGGTGGACTGATAAGAGAGATGACGAAAGAGCTGTTACACTTTCGCCCACGTGGACTTTAGTACTGACAGATTCTAGCCTGTACAGGCCATGCACTAGTTTATGTTTATAATTTTGTGACTCGCTGCGACGTTCTATAGTAAAGGAATTGTTCCTTTTGTTAAGCGGTCACCTGTATAGAAAGCCAGATACGCAAAAGCCGTGTGAAGTTACCAAAGAAGACATTGTTTTCAAAACATTCTGCATACGTTGGTTGTCTCTTGAGTGTTAAGCACAAAAGGAGTATGTATCTTATTCATATAACAGCATTAGTAAAATTGTAGGCCTATGCCTCACATACCTTGACGGCTAAAGTATCCAAATAGCGCAAACGCACCATGCATGAGGCTGGTACTGCAGCCACGCTCCTTTCTGGCGCTTCTCTCTGGACGCGCTTCGCCTCCTGGTGGCACCACCGCGAAGTCCGTACCTACCGACATAGCCTCCGAGATGAGGTGGCGCGCGTTGTCTTTCCCAGGCCATTCCACTCGACCGACGCGCTTCCCAGCAGTTCGAGCACAGTACGTGCTAGTTTGACCGCGCGTCGGCTGTCCACCGAAGCATCGCACCGCTTCTTGCTTCTTTCGCGTGACAAGCAAAATATTTACGTGCACAAATAACACAATGTGTTGACCTGCCTCTGAGATTGTTTGAGGTCAACCACTGTAAATACTTGCACACGTACAAAAACTGACGGCCCCAAATAGAGAGAGGTAGCACAGAGAGGAAAGGCAGGGAGATCAACCAGACGAGTGTTCGGTTTGCTGCCCTATACTTGGGGAAGAACAGAAAGAGGAAAGCGGGATAGAGGGAACACTGTGTGTGTACGCAGCAAAACGCATGGAAATCAGTCAAGTCCAAGCAAGTGCTCCGCCGATACGTTAGGCTGCCGCCATTCTGCTGTCTGAAGCCAATCTTGGTGCTTCCCCACAGCTGGTGATGCACGTTGAAGTCACCAGTGAAGATCAAGGAGTCAGTGGGCGTCGGCAGTACGTTGCAGTGCGTCGCAGTATATCGTTAAGCTAAACCCCAGCCTTCATGACTTCAGTGCGAACAGAATGATGCGGGTTAGCCATGATGCTCACTCAGGAGTTGCAAGTACTGAATTGAGAGCATCCCAGCACTTGCATTGCACTTCGCGCTGACGGATTCAAAAGCCTTAGAAAATTATTCATCAGAGACCGGAGCATACCAAGGTCATCATATATATGTAGCGCTGAATAGTCACATCGTAGCACCGCCGCTGGCTTTCGTCGGTCGCCCGAGTCGAGCCGACAGTTGGTGTCGGTCGAGCTCGTGTGGCCACAATGACCACTCGCGGGCTGCGTAGCGGTCGGGTCGCCGTCAGGGCAGGCGGCGAGGTGGTCGGCGGTGTTCGGCCGCTCTTACTCACAGATATCGTAGGGCGACGAACACACGGCTTAGAACGACAGAAAGCCGAGCTAGTTGGTAAGGCTTCATTGTGCACAAAAAAAATGAGGCGTGCAGACAGGACACAAGAGTTGGTGTTGTCCACTTCTCTTGTGTCCTGTCTGCACACCTCACCTTTTTATGCATAAAGAACGCACATCGGTGCTCCGCGATGGATTTGCCGCTGCACAAAGTTGGTGGCGAAAGTTCCCTCCACGGAGTTTGGCGTTTACGTGGGTAAATAAATAAATAAATAAATACTACGTTGGTATTATCTTTGGGAATTGAGTTGGGGGATGGACACAGTGAATTTTTTTCCGAAATAAGTTTTTGACAAAGTCGCTGCTGTCTTTATTTTTTCTGTTTCTTATTTTAGAAATTGCGTTCAAATCCCACGGATACCTCGTTGTTCAAACAAGCTAAAGCATCGTGCGGTATCAACAGTGAATTCTTGGACAACTTTTTTTTAATAGCGTCGCTGTTTTTTTTCTTGTTATCTTTTAAGGGAGCGTTTTGGTTTCACCAAACTTCATTGTTTTGATGTACTGAGGCCGCATAATATAGATCAAGGAGGAGTGTATTCACAAAAAAAAAAAGTAAAAAAAAAGGTCAGCACTACGAGTAAGAAGAGTACATAGATGCGCTATATCGAAGGGTGAGAAAGAAATATATTTTTTTTTCTGGGAAAACCAAGACTACTCCCAGGAAAAATAATGACAACATCCGCTTCTGCGTGAAGACTTTTTCACCGGGTTGCGTCGGGGCCAGGCATATACAGGGTGTTTCAGTGAACACTTTCAAATTTTTTAAAGGTTGCCTGTGGCAGATAGCTCAATTATATTCTATGAGTCGGTCTATTCGAAGCGGCGGACAATACTTGAAAAAAAAAGTGAGATGCAAAATCAACTAATAAATAAAAATTCACTGCTTAAGTTTTTAAATAATTACATTTTGGCCCATATTGCAATTTACAAATTCTAGCCGTGGAGTTCACAATCCATTGGCTTTACAGTTGCTTGTGTGCTTCAGTGCATGAAACCACGTTTTGTTAACAAATTAACTGGAACGCCAATGCATTTCTCCGCAAAGTTCGGGAATTTATATCTCGAAACTGGTGTCATCTTGACAAATTGTTCCAAGTGAATCAGCCTTGTGAACTCCACGGCTACAGTTTGTAAATTGCAATATGGGCCATAACGTAATTAGTTGGAACTTAATTAGCGAATTTTTATTTATTAGTTGATTTTGCATCTCAATTTTGTTCTGCAAGTATCTTATTGTCCGCCGCTTCGAGTAGACTAGCTCATGAACTGGAATTGTGATATCCGCCACAGGCAACTTCTCAAGTATTCGCTGAAACACCCTGTATTTCTTTATCCTCTATTTGAAGTAGCCCCGCTAAGTTCTAATAAGAGACCGACGAAGAAAACATTATCATACACACGCGTCAAGTTGTGAGTGTGATCCTGCTTTATTTCTTCGTGTATGTCTTAATTTTTATAACTATATGCAGCGCAGCTCAGTATTCACGAACAATGTTTGCAGATTTTATTCCGTGAAATCTTACCAGACATTCACTTTCCCTTTTCTCATAAAGCGAGTAACAAGCGATATCAATATGCTGTTGGCTGTTTGAAAATGAGCAAATAACAAAAGACCAAAAAGGAGAAAGAAAGCATTGAAAAAAACTGAATTGTCTCAAAAGGTATTGGCCAGTTAAGAATTACATATAAAAAAAGATAAATTAGAGTAATCAGTAAGAATGCACGTATCGTCGAAAAGTTTGATTAGAGAGGAAACAGTGCGATGAAATATAAAGTGCATAATTAAATAATAAAAAAATCTTTTACTATAAATTTGTGGTAAAAACATATATCTAATTGATTACCAAAATAATAAAATACATCTCATCAGAAAAATAGTAATCGGACGGGGGATTACATCAGCATTGTAATTATCAATCAGGCTTCTTTGTAACTTCTTGTTCAATATTTTGAAAATCGGAGGCCTACCTCATGTTAATTACCGTTTTGTTGGAAAACTTAGCTCACTGGATTGCCAACGTCTGCGCCCCTGTGAAGATTTTCCCGAATCAAGCCATATTGAAAAGCGTGACCCTACAAGGAAATGTGATAACTAAACACCGTGAGCAACCACAGCTTTCTGTATTAAAAAGTCAAGGATTTTGTTGGAAACTATACGGAAAGGGAAACAAACAAACAGGAACTGAGCTCAATAATCTCCGACCATAATTATCCTTGATCAATAGATGCTCATGCGTGAAAGAGAAAAGGTACCGTACCAGAGCAGACATATCGAAAGAAAGGAACTTTTACCTCATAAACTCAACATAAAACGCTCATAGATCTGTGGCAATGTTACTGCTGCGATGATTTCTAAAAAAAAAGAAGAAATGAAATATACAGCATAAAAATAGCCGTTGTTCTGAGTGATATAAAAAAAAATTAACGAAGTTCGGGTGTTGAGGCGTCACTCGAAAAGTCTTGCCGGTCTAAATCCTTGATTTCCTTGAGTTCCATTCAGAAGTGGGGGGGGGGGGGCGGGGGGGGGGGGGTTCAATTTCTGAAGCTAGCGACTCTAGATGTCCCAACGTGAGCTCTCACGAAGTTGCGACGACACGCCATTCGAGTCGAAATTCCAGTCGGTTCGAAGCCTTGGATCTCGATGCTCTCTCTAGACCGGCTCTTTGTCGACGTTGGACGTCCTGACTCCGCCTCCGGAACCAGCAGGGGCCGTCCGGCCAACGGCGCACACGCACGACGTGGTCAGCTCCACCGTCCCGTTGGCGAGCTCCAAGCCGCTGGCGCCGTCCCGATAGGCCACGCGAAATGTGCTCCTCACCTCTTGACAACGGTAGTCGCCCTTGGAACTGCACAGGCTGCCCGGGCAGTTGCACTTCACCGAGGGCAGCTCGGCCGGGATTCTCGTCGCGTCCACGTCGACGCTGCTCGTGGACGTGCAAGTCGCTCGCTCGCCGATGTTCCTTCCTTGCGGATTCGGCGAGCAGTCGTCGCCAGCAGATACCGTGTTCTGACCAACGGACGGCGGTAAGCGTGCTCCCAATACCGATGCGTGCAGAAGGACGCAGGTAATGAGAATCACTGTGGAAGGCATCTCGAAGCAGACGGCTGACAGAAGGCCTGACGCCTCGGCAAGATACTCGCACCCCGTACTATAGAGTCTACGGTGGCTCCTTCTTGACAGCTTGCCAGAATGACTATCGACAGGCCTGTTCTTCACTACCCGGAAGTCCCGTCAGCGTTTCTTAAGTCGTAGACCGTTACGTCTTGCCTTCGCCGTTCCATATCTATCGCGGAAAGGAGAACGTGCATATAGATAAGTTATTCAGACGACGGAAGGATGTTACCGCCGTGGACTATGACGCTTCCCTTCGGGATGCTTATCGGCCACGCCGGCGCGACGCCCTCAACGAATCAAAGTATAATTCTCTTGACTTGGCTCTACGCTTCGCGAGCTAGTTAATGCCAGGTTATGTGCTCAATCTAGGCATCGCAAAAGCTACACCGCGCCTTTTTGCACGAACTTTGACTCGCGAGTGACGCAGAAGTAGTAAAAAAGAATGTAGAGGTGCTTGAACAGTGAAGCTTGCGAATCGAACCGAGTAAAAATATTCTAGGAAAACGACCTTGACATATCGAATTCTATACAAAATGTTTCCTGATTTATGAACAAAAGTGAAATGTGAAGTTCGTGTGTAGTTCGCTTCATAATAAAACCTTAATTATTTAAATTATTTCCCGCCCACCAATACTGGCACTTACAAATAGGCGTCCGGTCGATTGTGTAGCTCGCAAAATATGAAACGCACTCGATTATCTGGTGCACCATATGGCAGTCATGAAACGAATACAAATGACAAGGTCAGTTATGTGTATACGTAATATGAGGCCCATGGTGTTCAGACATTTGTTCTCATCCGGCACCAGGATAATTATTGTGCGCCACTATCCGGTTTCATGAATACATTGTTTAGCGCAAAACGACACACACAAGAAAGACGACAGGACAAGGCGCTTTCTGTCGTCTTTCTTGTGTGTGTCGTTTTGCGCTAAACAAAGTATTCATGGATTCGCACCAACTAGCCCGCCAACGAATTGTGCTGAACTATCCGGTTTCCTCGAGGCCAATACTCAAACTTATAAATTTTCGAATTCACGGCAGGACTTCCAATGGCATAACTGGTATTGCGCCTCGAAGCAGCGAATTCGTTCGTTTTTCTCGCGCCATGTTCTGCGTACTTATTTATTTCGGCCCTTCGCTCGCAGCGCACAACATGCGCAAAGGTTTCGCACGATCGCACCCCCACGCGCCGCGGAAGGTAAACCCTGAATGAAGAAATTGAGAATTTGTTGAAATAACCTTACCTGACTGTCCGAGCATAACTTGCTCACCGAAATTTTCTGCCGGTGGAAGCGCGTGCTGGTTATACCAAATGCCATAGGTCCTTCTGCGTTCCAATATATTCCACTAGCTTTATTCAACGACTTGGCTGAAGTTGATCTCTAACAGCCTGCTGTTTTTCGTCGGTAGCGTGAAGCGCAGGACAGATCAGACACACAAACTTAACACAACACGTTTCTCTTGCGTATCAACAGCTGCAGCACAGCCTGTGCGACAGCAACAAGCGTTGCAAGTACGCAGGCTTCATATACTTTATGTATGCACATACACCAGCTGCAAGCACGCGCCGACATAGAAAAGCGCCAGCGAGCAGATTATGCGAAACGCCCATGATGTGGGACGCTACAAGCAGGCCACGCGACTACTTGTCACCGCCCCGTTTCAAAGGGGATGCCGATAAATCACCATCGTCATCGTCGTCCTCGTCATCGTCATCATTATCGTCATAATCGGTACACCTACAGTTAGTATGTATATGGGATGCCATTTACAGTGGCTCTAGATACACCCAAAATATACAGACAAACTGCGCATGTCACTGGAGCTGGAAACACACGCAGCCACCTATCTCTGTATCGCAAAGAGGCCAAGGATATTTCACTTACACAATGAGTGGCATTCTTGATATAGCATATTAATCATCATCATCATCATCAGCCTATTGATATAGGGTAATATAATAAAGAATATTATGCATTCTAGGTCTGGTCACGATGCCGGGACAAAATGGCTGTACTTTCTAGCAAGGAAACCTCTGTCGGGGTAGTATAGTCTTTAGCTTCCGCTTCGGTTTTCTTTATTAAGGCATTTTGTCTGTGGATAGAAGAGCTAAAGAAAAGAGAAAACAAATGATGACACTGAAACAAATGGCAATGTGACGCAAGATGAGAGAATGGCGCGACGTTTACTCGACGATGAATTCCTCTGGGACTTTCATTGGCGCAGCTTACTGTTTGTCTGACGTGTCATCGGTATAAATCGAAATGTAAACAGGAAGCGACCGATCAGAAGGCTTACGGTATGCATAATTACATGGTAGTGTGACATGAAATCCCTCTGCAGCCGGTTTTGAAACGAGGACTAGTCGCTATGCGTATTTTAGAGTCCGGAATTAAGTCACTGTTACAAATGCAGGTTAACCCGAAAACGCAACAACGCATTAGAGTGACTTCGGAACTGTTTGCGTTTGAATTTACGCCGATAGTACACATGGTCGCAGCAAATACGTCTGCTGCATACACAGCTCCCTATGGGCGAGTTCCTTATTTGGGCCCTAGATCGTGGGCTATCAGACAGCGAGGGTCAAGGCGAGATCTCATGCGAGACACGAAACGGGAGTCCTTTTGTTTGCGCTCCTTTCTTTCTAGGAGCACAGCCTTGGCGCGGTCGATCTTGTCCGCTAGAGAACAGCCCGAGGGCTGGTCCTATGCGATTCGAGCACGGTGATGGTCCTCGTACGGGTCACGCGTCTTGGCAGTATATAGTATATCTGGATTCGCTCAGTTCCTGTCTCTCGGTATTCTTTGAGTACGTCCTCGTATTCTTTTACTCATTGCCAGAGGGCTACATTTAATTAATTGCTTTGTTGTGTCGGACTATAATGTGACACCACGTTAGTGACGATGGCTGCCACGACTGCAACAGTTTCGAAGTACTGCTACGAAAAACGTTCATATTGTCAGACGAATCGCGTCGTCGATGAACACATACGGACGGTCTTGAAAGCGATACAAAAACAATTATTGGGCGCCATAGGGTTACGACGAGCTTTCTGTTATTAAAGTGCTTCGCACAGTGTTAGGTCAATAGACTCATCAAATGGTTGGGATATATTCTTTTCTGAAAGATTACCCCGTTAAAAAAAATAAAACAAGAAAACAAAACAAGAGAAGAGAAAGGGCAGAACTATGCAGAAGCGAGCAAAAATGATGCATCAAAGGCGTCAAGGTTCAATGAGGGAATTCTGACAACTTTCGGAAATTTCAGGGGCCTGGTTTCTCAATGTTTGAAATGTCCCCAAGAATTTCCGAGTTCTTCTTTAGTTGACAGGTAACTACTACGCTATGGCGGGGCTTTTCAGACACTTCATTATATCCAGGACATAGCACGCGTATACTCTCTGCTATGCCTGACCGATGTTCCTGCTTTTCTTTATTTGCGTAAGTTGTATTCAAGTGGCACCACGCGACGAGGACAACAAAAATATTTATTGGCGATTCAGCTTTAATATGAGAGAAAATGTGTCAGCATTACGTTGCACCTCTTTAAAGTCCCGGATCCAAAATTTTAACCGCTTTCGCCACATCACAAATTGTTGTTCAGGAGCTCACTTTGTGCACGTCCTGCCTCTTCGAGGAGAGAAGTGCAAGTGACGGCGGTCTGGAGCGGACAGGGGTGATGACTTTTAGGTTTTCCAGAATTTTAAGAAATCGGCTGGGGCAGGTGGCATAATACTTGACCTTGAGCGGGATTTTTTTTTTTCAAAGAGGAGAAAATTGCTAGCACGAGAAATCAAAACACTTATTCAACCACTTTACAAAAAAAAATAGTGAACTGTTTAATTACAGTACGGCACATATTACTATTTACGAATTGTAGCCGGCGACTTTACAACACGATATATGCATCCACTTTAAATGAATCTTCAGGACGACAGCAGTTTCGAGATATTATTTGCCGATGCGTGGGACGAAATACATAGGCATTCCACTTACTTTTGAGATCCAAGGTCTTGTTAAAAGAGTAAGTGGAACAATAGCGCAATAGTGCATTTTTACGACGAATTTTATGCCACATATCCTCCACATAGTGTCTTTCTTGAAATTCATTCCAGTTGGAAACGCCTTACAAACTCAACGGCTACTATTCGTGAGTTGCAATATATGCCATGAAATAATTAATTGGGAAGCTAATTAGTCAGTTATGTTAATAAGTTGTTTATGTGTTTTGGTATATTGTGCACGTAATGTCGGCCCTTCCGAATAATCCAGCTGGAGGACTGCAATTACGTTATCTCCAATAGACCATTATAAAAATTTTCAGTAAGCTAACAGGACGCGCTAAGAAGGAAGGATGAAGTCCGGAAAGAATACACAAATATTTTGCAACACTACAGGCTGGTCAGAAGGACTTACCCGGCTCCTCATCCCAGCCTAACTAGGGCAGAAGCAGTAACACTTAGGAAATGAAACTGCAAACCAATATCTACGTCCAAGGTACCTTACTGAACCGTACTTCACCATCTGAGCACTCATGCATCTGCAAGCACTGTGATGTCCCAGACAACCTACGTCATACGATATGGTGGTGTGTATGAAAACATGGCCCAGTAGACACCCAAACACTTACCGAGGAGCAGTAACAGGCAGATTTAACAGACCTGGACCTGAAGAAACAGCGCAGCCTGATCGAATGCGCACGGGAGCTGGCCATGACCCGCGGCTACCTGGAATAAGGAGGCTGCCCACTTAGGGCGTACACTGCGCTTGCTCAAAATAAACATCTACTCTCACTCTCTCTCTCTCTCTCTCTCTCTCTCTCTCTCTTAAAAATGATTACCCCGTCTATGCAGATATACATACAAACACATGCAGACTCTTATAGGCTCTCCAATACGCTCTCTACCTCTACCCCGTGACCGCCTTCCCACACTTAACGCACATACGCTTGTTTTCCCACTTTGACACTCTTAATGCTAACGCATTACTGGCAACAATGTGACTAGCGGTCACTTACAATGTGCGGCATCCGCACCCGACGCCGGCTGCTTGTCCCTACGGCCACGTAATAGGGTCATACAGCCGTTTCATAAACGTAGCAGTTGCATATGGGCAGCCCCCTCCACCCCCATAAAAAAAATAAAGAAAGAAAAGCACCTTCTTACTTTTTGGTGTCAGCCGACGTAGAACGAATGTTCTATCACTGCTGTCGCAACAGCTGATCTAGCTGCGAAGTTGCAGAGAGGGCGTAGATGCTGTCGCCCCTTAAGGCTGTTTCACATGGCGCGAGTAGGGCGAAAAAAAATCGTTCTGCCGCGCACGTTGCAGAGCGATTTTCGCTGACAGTTTTCACATGCGCTTGCAGCAGCGCGATTTCCGTCGCAGCTATGCGCAAGGTTGCCCTCTGCTCACGAAGTATCCATGCCTGCATCGTCAAACAAAAACGACACTCAAACTACTCAAATATTCAAATTTTCCTATTTTTATTCGATAATAGAATAGGTACACCATTTTTGAACGTTGAAAGGCGTTGAGACTTTACGACAGCTTGCAGATACGGTTAGTGAGGCGCTGCACAACACCGCAAGTATGAGCGTGCGGCTCGTGCGGCGTCCGTGGAGTGGTTCCGTTTAGTACACTCTAGTTTCGTTGTTACTGTGGGCGCCACAACTATTTTTCCTGGATGATTATTTGCTTTCGCAAAAAAAAAAAAAAATAACAAGCTACTATTGAGTGCATGTATGAGCAGCTGGCGCAGTTTGTAACGACGAAGAGGTTTACGACGGTGGTGATCAAGTGGGTACGTGCCTTATGTTGAAGCGGCGACCTCCTCCTGACCTGGATAGCGTACAGCTTCTCTTTTTAAACGAATTTTGTAAGCGGAAGAAAATAGAAATCCCAATGAAGCTGCTAAGCTGCAAACGCTGGTGGGTATGCCCTAAACATCGCTAAAACTGGCGCGCGACATTGCTCCACGGAGCTACCAACGCGTGGTAAAAAAGGAAAGCGCCTATTTTGACAGCGCTTTGTTTCGTCACACACGTTGCCCCTCCCACATCACGCCGATCGCTGTGGCTGAGCGACGGCGCGACCAGCTTGTTGGAGTCCAGTCGCGGAGAGCGCACGATGTCGCGGCAGTCGCCGAGCGACGGAATTCGCCGTGTCGCTGACTAAAAATCGCGCCATGTGAAACAGCCTTTACGCTGCAGCAGTTTCCGCCAGCGGACGACAGGGCGCCAGAGGCAACCTTTAAGACGTGTTCGTTCTGCTGATTGGTCGAAGAAGCCAGTAGTTTCCAGACTTCTGCGAGGGACTACTGAAACGGGGTATGCTTATCCTTGTCATATTATCTTAACAATAGCTGCGCCAGGGTTCCATGTTTAGATATTTGTAGACAGCCTTGCCCTCTAAAGGGCGTTGCAGAAAAGACTCAATTTTAGCCTAAATAAGAAACTTTGTACAGCTTTTATTATTTGAAACAGCCCACCCACAACATATGACAAGTGACCTTTCTTTTGCCTCGACTATTTCCGACCAAACAGCGTCAGTCCATATTTATGTGACATATCTTGCTTACTTAAATTTTAATTGCGTCTGATGGAGGCTTTTGGATAAAAGACGGTTCCCGCCAACAAAATTCTTTATACTTGCTGCAGAAATGTTACGTCTTTTTAGTATGTTGAGGAGGTACTAGTTCAAAACCAATTCGACCAGCCAGACAGAATGTGCAAGTTCAGCGAGATGCCCTGAGCCATTGCTGCTGTAACTGCGCATCGAAATGTAGCAGTCCTTATTTTTGAACTGTGCGTTAGCTTTTTGAGAACGTGCCCTGTTTACAATCCTTCTTTTCTTGTATATGTTATCGTCCTGGTGGAATTGTGCCATGATTGTGACTCAGTGTTCGTATCGCCTCTTGTGTAACTAAACTTTTCCTAAACACAGTTTTTCCATATACACAACTTATAAGCATCACTTCAAAATTATGTAAAATGTCTGTGTCGCATCATCATTGTACATAACCATTGTGTACACTGTATATATTCAACATCATTTTGTGTAATGTGACAATTAATTTATGTGCAATTGTGCGTTTCCGTGTGTCTATGTGGTTTCATGTTACATGTTAGTGAGTGTGGACCTGGACACTTCTTACGAAACGTGCCATGTATGCAGTGCTTTGTACTTTGTATATGTTATCGTCCTTGTGAAATTGTGCCATCATTGTGACTCAGTGTTCGTATCGTCTTTTGTTGAACTGAAGTTCTTCTAAGACATCGCAGCTATTGCGATTCTGTTTTTGTCGTTACGTTTGGTAATGTCCAAATAAGCTTCTCTTCGTTCCTCGTGGCCTTTCTTGACGCGAAGTGTTCTAACTTGGCTGTACTTCGGGACCGAACTGCAATTAAGTTGATGTCGGCGTCAGCTAGTGATGCGGCTGTCAAAGTGTATAGCTGTATTTGGTTACACGACCGCAGAACAGGCCCTGTAGTGCCCTGCTTACTGAACAGCGCTCCTTTCAGTGTAGCATAAGTTTATTTGTGTATTTTGGAAATAACTTTCTGAATGTGTTATAGTTATTGTAAATGCACAAAAAGCGAAAAAAAAAATTATGCATATCCCACTTCACTGCTGGAACGGTGCTGTGCGCACTACTGAACAGCTAGGTGGCTGTCCAGCATATATTGGGGCTTTGATAAAAAGACATTCGAATATGCTTGTGCAAGGCAAGCAGTTGTGTTTATAATGCGAACGTGTGTGTGACGCAGCGGCAAAGACGATGACGGCGCTATTACGCTGGCAACGGCACGACTAGTACATTTATTTGCACTACAACAAATATTTCAGTTAGAACCTGTCGTGTTACGATGTGGGAAGATCTTGAAGCGGGGGTGTAATGTGGCACGAGGTCTATTTGTTGGCCTATACAAGGAAAGGACCGCGGAATGTGGGCGGAACTTGAATGCGGCGCAGTCAAACACAGAGCGTTGCATAGCACGATGAAAACACCAGGGAAATATGCGAGAACTGGGACGTGCCGGATATGCCAGACGCATCAAAAACACACAGTTGGCTTTGGCACGAGATGATTACGCAGGCGATCATGGTGCTCTTGTGTGGCTGGCTTCTATTGCTTTCGAGATAATAAGACGAGCCAGTATATACTTTCCAGAGCATATTAGTCGTTTTCTAGATGTAATTAAAACCCATGAGTGTCCTCCGCCGTGGCTGACCCGGGTGAAACCTTGGCAACCTTAAAATAAGTTTAAATG
This sequence comes from Dermacentor andersoni, assembly GCF_023375885.2. NCBI lineage: Eukaryota > Metazoa > Arthropoda > Arachnida > Ixodida > Ixodidae > Dermacentor > Dermacentor andersoni. Next base: position 34,452,290 of record NC_092822.1, on the reverse strand, counting down.
ACAATGCAAGTCACGATGTGATTTGGGGTTCTGGCCAATTTCTCCTTGAGATTTCTAAAAAATTATGGGGTTTTACTTGCCAGAACTACGATCCTGCTATAAGGGTTATTTGGACTCCTTGGGGTTTTCAACGTGAACCTAAGTTTAAATACGCGAACGTTTTTTGCATTGCGTCCCTATTGAAATGCGGCTGCCCTATTTCCAATAATCTGTCTGGACCACATTTTTTCGTTGACAAATTGATGCTGTTATTACTCGATAGAAATGGCCACTTCGGACGCTGGTGCCATCAAATCGCCTACGGACGATTTTTGCAGCGTTTTATTGGCCCTAGCAGGAGAACCTGTTCAGAGTCCCAGAAACACTGAAGAGCTGCGCTTGGTAAGGGATCCCTCCGAAAGCATCGCGGTATTGACTAAAGGCAATCTTTTGCGCAGGTTGTTGGTATGTTACAACACAGCCCTTCTCTGTAGCGCACAAATCGAGCAGGTTTTCAATGTTGCTGCGGATGCTTTCCTAATAAAACGATAGGAGATGACCAACAAAAAATTTTTAAAAGCAGTTTTAGGCAAACACAAACAGCATGAGATTGGATGCCGAGGACGCACTCAGAGAGCCCTGGCAGTTCAATTTATTCACGGTGTTTGTGAGTCACTCTGGCAGGAAAGTAACGCAAACGTAAAAGATTACCTTCTTTTTTTTAGTAATTGCTCAGTTACTTTCGTGAGGAAGTAATCGTTAACTGTGATCAATGAGATTTTCGAATGCGGTAATTGCAATTGAAATCGGTAACTTGATTCTCCGTGACGTGTTGTGCCACTCTGGCCGCCTTAGGATTGTGCACTTGCGCCAGAAAGGCTTTCACTCAAGCGGTTTACTCTGCGGCAACTTCCCATCATCTTGGAATAAACCTTCGTACTCCCACGAACACGCTTTGCCTTGGATAGCGACTGTGTCGACGAGATGCTCGACTGATTCAGCATTCTCTCTCGGCGGCTGCTGCCTACTTGAGACGGCGCGGCGCACTTCGCGGAAGCTTCGCCGCACAACGTTTCGGACCGCGCGGGAGAAGCCGCCCTTCGGTCGGCGCCCGCCGTCTGCTCGCTGGAGTTCCAGTTCTTGCAACTTGCACTCTTGCGTCGCCAACGTTTCGCCGAGGTTGTTTATCCGATCTTGGTTTTTGGAGAGACGTTCGCGGAGGTATTCGAGTCGCTTCTTTTGTTTCTCCACGGTGTCTTTGATGTCTTCGGCTGAGGGCACGGTGTCTTGAGCGATCGTTTGGTTCGAGCACGCGAAATATGCTTCGGCACCAGAACCGACGCACCCGGCTTTGCAGTGGGCCGGTAGGTCTTTGTGCAGGATGGTCTCTCCGGTTACTGCACACTGAAGGAAGCGGAACTCGCATTCTTCTTCGTAGTGGTGCAGGAGAGCGTCCATGGCGCCCACAAACTCGCAACCTTTGCTTTCATTCCAGCAGTGAGCCTAAAAAGAGGAAACAAGAAAATAAGAAGGTGTTGAGGGATAGCGTAAGAGATAGCCGTACTCAAGAATGCTCCTCGAATCAATGCTGTTCTTTGACTCTGCCTACTATTATTTTACCTAAATCCCTATAGGAAAAAGTGGCGTTGCAGTCGATGAATATTTATGGGAACCCGGATAGTATGTTATTTCTTTTGATTTGGCATGGATCTCTTGACGTTACACGCTTTCGCTTCTTTCATTGCTCCTTGAGGACAAGTGAAATAGATTACTATATGGTTAACTGCAGTATATATATTTTTTTGGAAGCGTCTGATTGGGAGTGTTCCATTTGGAGCTACGTGAGTGAGGCGGTGGTGTGGAGCTGAGGTAGGACATCGGGCTTCTAAGCTGAAAGTCGTAAGCTCGAATCCTCCGCCAGTACACTAGATTTACAGGCATGGTGTGGCGTCTCATACCGGCAAAAGAAAAATGCCGAGAGCCAGTGGGGCTATATTAGTCAGGTACGACCAAATTAGGAAGGCCCACTAAGCTTCAACAAAGACACTCCCTCACCAGAACAGGAATTGGCCTCCCTTGTGCAGTATTCACCCACAACCTCCTTCATGACTCTTACAGTTAGCAGTGACCTTCAGACCCCAGCGGCTACGGCGCGGCTTGCCAAGGCGGTGGTCATACGTGCGATGCGGCAGAGGGTGCTAAGAATTTCTGCACCCGGACAGGCCGCCACAGGAAACTACCCTGCTTTTCCACACGAAAAGTAGAAATATACCTATAAAGAAAAGAAAATCGGGCAAGGTTGGAACAGCAAAGGCTGGAACAAGTTTGATCATCATTGCTGTATTGACAAGCGTTTCTCGCGATTTTTAAAGGCGTGAGCATTTGTATGCTTACTGAACGAGGAAAACCACCCATCCGTCCCGAATGATGATCGCTTTCATGAATAATTTGATGTTCTTCCACTCTGCGAAGAAGGACGACAAGCGAAGCTGTGTTGGGACGTCTATATTGACCACCATATTGATTTATTTTGATTGATATTGGATTGCTACATTGATTGAATAAAGGCGTACACGTAACTTCGTGTTCTTTATCGTCTTTATTTTGGCTCATTCATTACCAAAGTGATCATAGCTTTGGGATCGCTGTGGTACACCGCGATCGCTTGTACTGCTGTGCTAGACACTTTCTTTTTAAAGGTTAACTCTATACACGACCGGTGACGCGTGGTCGGCACATTGACATCCGCGTAGCACTCAATTCCAAACCGTTCCAACAGGAAGGTTACAATCCACTAGCTATCGGGGAGCGCTAGGCCGACGTTGAAGTCGACGATTGGTGGGTACACCATGGCGTTTTATTATGCATTTCGACACGGCAATAGGAGCGAAGGAACACCACCATCCCACGTTTTCTATATGGCAATTGAAGTCGTGCGTCATAACATAGTCGATAAGATGATAATATTCGGAGCAACCGCCGCGACTGATAACATCACGGGGAAATAGTAATGCGCTTCATACATAGACGGAAGATAACATTCAGAGCGATCGCAACGACTTGTCTCTGTTCTTATATTGCGCATGCTCATGGGGATTCGCGGGATGTGTTTTCAGAGTACAGGCGACACACGGATGGACGGAGGAATCGGCTAGCCATATGCAACTTCTCTGTAATAGGGCCTGCAGCAGCGAGCGAATTCACCTTTGCACTTCCTCTCGCTTCAACGCGAACCATAAGCGGCGAGAACACAGCGCTGACGAAGCTATCAGCACTCGCCGCTCTCTGCCCCCATTGCAGGTCGCGTTGAAGATACGGCCTGCCGCAGTAGCACGGTTGATCATGATTTATAATGGTTCAACGCGAATGGATAAGGCGTTAAAGAGCGATAACGGCTTATAATGAGCGGGACGTCATTAGCGCACCTGGTGCCGCCACCTGACGTAGTTTGCTTGCGTCATCAATTCACCTTGCGCCGTCATTCGCAGCAGTTCGTGTCGCTGCAGCGCTGTCCTTTGTACAAGTCGAATCAAGTTTCGTGTCATCGTTAATGACACCGGGCTGCGTGGAGATGGGCAAGTAGCACAGCGCATACGCATACTTAGACAACTCCCAGAGGAGCTTTCAGCGTGAATACTTACCTGCCACTTTCCTTTATCAGAGTTTTCAACTGCTTCTCGCACTTTTGCCATTTTGAAACCTCGGAGGCCACGCCTGAGGCGACTGCCCAGCAGAACTGTTGCCTCTCGGAATTCGTATATAAATGTGCAGGTCCAACACACACGTTGGAATATGTGTGAAGCGAAGCTTTAGGGAGGTGGCTAATTGATTGCTTTACAAATAACGACAATTCGTACAGTTACGTATCACTTATTTATTCGAATATGCTGTCCTAGATACGAGTGGGTTAAATCTGTATTGCAATCTGGATAACATTACCGTAACAAGACAAAACGCATACTGCAAGCTCACATGTTACAATACAACATGACAACAACGCAAGAATATGTTATGACAGACAATATTACAATTTACAGTGGATTCCCTGTCACAACAGTATCACAACAGTACATTTCCAAACAATTTCGACGTTTCGAAACTGTCTAGCGCGAGTGTAGAGTTGGAATTGAAGCACTGCAATCAGACGAGACAAACACTCCGCTACTAAGAAAGACACTCTTGCATAAGAGAAAGAAACTGTTATCGACGATTGACGCTAGTTTTGTTAATTTGTCTATTAAATTATGGGGTTTTGCGTGCTAAAATTATGATCTGAATATGAGGCACGCCGTAGTGGGGGTCTCCGGAAGAATTTGGACCACCTGGGGTTCTTTGACGTGCACTTAAATCTGAGTACACGGGTGCTCTTCGCCTTTCTCCTCCTTCGGCACGCTGCCGCCGTGACCGGGGTTCGATCCCGCGACCTGTTGCTCGGCAGCCCAACAACATAGCCACTGAGCAACCACGGTGGGTTGTTCGCGCTAACCGCATTCTTTCATTCTTAGCAGCGTGAAATCTCTCGAGATGTTTGTTTATCCATCAGGTCACAACTTGATTATCAGGCAATATTTATTCATATGCAATACAATACCCTTACAATGCGTGCCGAAATGCGAATGCTGAATTAGGAGGTCGCACAATGTCACATGTTTATGCAGCGATGCCACGAAGGCGAGAGCGTTGTGTGCTACAGCTGTCGATGATAGAATGGTGATGACTTTTGTATGCGCAGAGAATAGTTACACATATATAGCTTCAATTATGGATCCTGTACCTCCTCTGTCACAGGGGAGGGCTTATTCTGGAGGACTGACCAAGAATAGGCACACAGCCAGCGGCCCATACCGAATGGTTAAGTCAAGTAAAATCAAGGAATTGAACCGAAAATGCTGAATACGATTTAGTTAAGAGGCCTCTGTGTTTTAGGAGGACCTTTGAGTCTTCATCATTAGTTACGTTTCTATTTAAGAATGTTTTTTTTGTTACGCAGAACAGAGGTTCGCGTAATGGCGCTACTTTGTCGGTCAGCCATACAAGGTTTATATGAGCCTGTTCACTGGTGCTTGCATTTGGTGCACATGTCACCTTCTTCGACATGTACACACACACACGTGTTCGCTGAGATGCTCATTCACTCAACAGCCATGCCATACCTGGGCTGGTAGGCAAAGAAACTTTAAAAACAAACAAACAAACAGAAACAAAAATCCAACAAACAAAACAAAGAGAACAGTAACTGCAGGAACAAAACTGTGGTTCGTCCCTCACCTTCAAGCTGTTCGCTATTCTGGCTGGAAGCACTATCGTCTGGAGCTCGTCTTTCCCGCAGGACTGCTGGTCGATGGGGCAGACGCTCCGGCTCGCTGACGAGTTCGCCTCGCAGCAGAGTCCGCAGAAGGCATGCTTGCAGGGAAGCAGCACTGTTCTCTGCGGAATCACGTGACAGTGTTTGCAGACGTGCTCGGGCGGCACTTCTTCGACGAGACGCATCGGTCTCCAGTTGACGCCGATGACGGCGTAGTTGCTTAGTTGGTGCAATGCTTCACGCCTGACAGACGACATTGCCGGTTCGGCTATTCTCAACGTCGACTCTTGCACTTACACAAATTGTACCAGTGGTATCCAATATGTCGACCAGCTTATCGCCGGAATTCAGTAAATGTGGCAATAAAATAAGGTGATATCGGCATTCCTATTTACTTACTGATTGCTAATTACCTCACCGTCAGATGTGCAAAGGACCCGCACATTGTTTGTCGATGTGTTTGCCACTTCCAGTACGAGGCGTATATAAATTGACTTCCCCTCAACACTTGTTTTTTTTTGTGTGTTCCCGGAACGCGGAACTTATCGTCCCTGTCAATTCCTTATCTCTTCCTCTACGTGTTGTGTGACATGAGATAACAAATGAAATTGCGGTAGTCGAAATCGCGCCTACGTGCGTTCAGAAGCTTGTTGTACAATGATACTTATGAATAGGGCTGGCAGAAAACGGGCTCACTTGTCCGCTTCACTAGTGACCTCTAAATTGAATATCCACACTAACGTGTTAACCGTCCTTGCCGTCGAGCTAAATGAATCGTAAGCATGCAGCAGTTCCGGTGTTCGAAATCTTGTAGTGCCTGTCCATTTTTCATTACCATTGCAAGAAATCGTATAATTTCTCCGTCGAGTCGCTTAGCGTGCCAAATTGCACACGTCAATAAAACGCCTTGACAGCCATCGATGTTTTGAACGCGTCGCGAACATTGTAACACGTTTTTCATTGTACCGAACTGACACACATGCGCCGGCATGTTTGCGAAAAGAACCTGAAAGCAGGGTTCCTTCGTGTTCGTCCCAACGTTAGCATGTACACTGTAAAACAGTGCACCCTTAGAAGTGAATCAGAGTGTAAATTGGTGTATAACTCACACTATTAGCCCAAAAAGGGTGTAAGGGTGCGAGTTATAGGCCGATTTACGCTCTTATTCACGTTGAAGGGTGTAAATTATTTTACAGTGTAGTCTAGAGACGGGTCCTCTTTTTGTGCTGCCTTCGAAAGTAAGGATTCGTACTAGACAAATAGTGGTTCACCGTTTCTGCCTTCACGCTGCAACCGCCTTAATGCTTCCCGGCATTTCTGATTTATTTTTTCTACATTCGAGCGTTTTCTTCCCTTTTTCGTTGTTATTCGGTTTTACAGTTATGTGCACGTGATACCAAGTGTCAAATCACGCCCATTACATGGCTCATCGATTCAGGGATGCCGACGCTAAATCTTTGCCATTTCTTGCATTTATCGATATTTTTTTAAACTTCCTCGTGCCATTCTAGTCTATTCATATTACAATTGAGTTGAAAAGCCGGCTATGAAAGTTGGCAACATTCATAATATGAGAAAATGAACCAGTCACTGAAATTTCTGAAGCGACTTGCTCTTTTTTTTTCCAAGCGCCTTCATGCGTGACATAGTCGACGTTCCACACTTGAAGGATTTTCGAGTGAAAAGGCGCGGAGCCCATATCTACGGCTTTAACCAAACTCATCGAAAATTTTAGGATTTCGAATCCGTTCTGAAGCTACATTTCATTCGTGACGCTGAAGGAGCAAGAAATTTGATGCAACTAAATTTTCCGTGGGCTGAATTCACTAGCCGACTGATGGGGTTAAAATTCAGCTCCAATTAATTCTTTCAACTGTGATAACAACAACAACCAATAATGACCGCCGGTGATTCCTTCGGCTCTGAACATGCACTGCGACAACGGCATTATCCTGCCGTGGAGACCATCACATTATTTTCGCTTGCCTACTTTTTCGTCAATTGCGCTCGCCTACTACAACCAACTGGACAAGAACACAACGGTTTTAGGGCGATTGTTTAGGGTTCCGGCGAGGGAAAGGAGGGGTTGTGCGGTCGTATACAAATGTAATAATTTAAGGTATAAAGCAAAACAGTGAATGTTTCTGATAATATTTAAAACGAAATTGTATTTATGTATTTGTGTTATATCTGTGTGTTGTATTTGTGTGTGTGAACAACGTTGAGACAACTGCACAATCACCTCATTCCATGTTTGCGAACCGATGCCAGTGAAGCAATGCCCATTTGGGAGTCGAGCGTAACCACTGAGCCATCTAGGAACGTAATTTTTATTGCGTTGAAATAGCTGCAGTAAGGCAGGGCGAACGCTATTAACAGTACATTTGTACACACACACGCACAAAAAAAAAAAAAAAACGCTCACTATGCTGATAAGTCGAATGAAACTTCAAAATTCGGGCAAACAAGCGCAAGTGATCAGAAGCGCAAGCCACTTCGGAACGGGATCGAAGGTTCCGAGAAATGTCACGCGTTTGAGCAAAACACAGCACCGATGACTGGTTTTAGCAGCAGCTTCTCAAAAGACCGACCCTTATGAGCGAAGTGGCTCGAACAACAATATTGCAGGGCACTCAGTACAAGGCTGTGGGCTCCACGCGGTCTGTTTAGCTTAGTAGCATCTGTGCATGTATTTCGGAGGCCAGAACGACCAACACCTACGCGGACGAGGCTTTTTCAGACTCGATGACTGGATTTAAAGGTTCCGTCTGGTCAATGTACAACTTTGAGGCAGAAACCTGTGCTACTACCACCGATGTCAACGAGCGAAATGGCGCGTTTACACATCTACATTGGCAGTGCTGATTTGTAATAGGGCACATGACTCCAGTGAATCATGTGAGCTACTGGTTAAACTACCTGGCACTGTCGCGGCAACGTCGCTGTTCGCATTGCTGCTGTCGATGCATTCGACATAGTTTTCGAACAACCATATTATTCTCGGTGCTGCCTCTGTGGCGGGTACGCGCCACGCTTGAGGCCCATCATCAGCATTGTCCTGTATGGCCTCCTTCGTGCCACCGACGTTATTTGTTACGAGCACGAAAACGAAGGATCGCATGCAAACACGAGTGTAATGTTATCCACATAGTGTAATCCTCGTCCACCTGAGTATTAATCGTTCTGGCCTCCAAGATGCATGCACAGCGGCCATTGCTCCCAGAGTCTGTGTGTCGCGCAAATCCTTGCACTACTATTCCAGCAATGTTGTGTGATAACATTAAAAAAACCTTCCCTAGCGCTGGGAAGACTCGAACCCGCGCCACACAGTTTTCTCAACCACAGCAGCCGAACGCTTACGCGAGCTTCGCGAATATTTTTTTTTAGCTCTTTAGGTATTAAATTATTAGGTATTATTTAGGTAAAGCTTGAAATTAAAAGCAAACGTCGCAAAAGTCTACGGAGCGATGTATAATTTGTTTTTCTAAATGCATAAGCATTTCTACGCCTACTCAACGAGGAAACTGGTCTGTCTGTCCGTCTGTCACCTAAGACGAATCGCTGTAAAGAAATTAATGCATAATGTCTAGAGAAAGTAATGTGTAATGCATAATAGAGTAAATTCGAAAGAAAAAACGTTGGTGGTGGTTAGTTTTGAACTTACGACCCCACGCTCAGAAGGCGAGTGTCTTACACAATGGGCCAAACAACCACGCTTGCAGTCAGTGAAGATACCTGAAACATATGAATGTGCTGTACTGGCCGTACAAAACAAAAGTCAAAAGAGAACAGTTTCTATGAAGGCTTTCACGAAAGTGATGGTAGAATAAAAGTAAGCTCTAGCACTTGTAGAGCTGACTTGGAGCATTGTAAACACCAGGACAATTCCCACTTTGCGAAATTTAAATGCCAAACACGCCAAACCTCGGATTCGTTTTGGTGGTCGCCGGATGTGCCTTCCGTTGGGGCGTTCCTTCATCGACCGAAACGCCGCCGATCTCTGAGGGCTCATGCGCTTCACGTCGTGCAACACACACAAATAAGCAGTCAGTGAGCTGATAAGGAGTGATGAGGGGTTATATGGGTCTCATCATGGTTGATAATGGTTCGACGCGCATGGACAAAGTACTCAAGAGCGATGAGTGCTTTCTATTAGTCTGAGTAATTCTGATAAGGCTAATAATAACCGATAAGGGTTCACAAGGGTCGGATCGAGTCCGATAATGTTGACAACCAGTACGGGCTGATGATGGTCGCATACAGTCCGATAAGGTGGATAACGACCGATAAGAACTGATAAGAGTTTATACTGGTAGGACCAAGTTTCATAACATTGATAATGACACTGGGCTGCATGGAGATGAGCAAGTGGCACGATGTTGCGCATACTTTGACCGGAGAAGCTTCTATGTGAAATTTCGATGTTAGCTTTGCCTCAGCACAAACGTGTTACGCGATGAAGCGTACGTTGTATATTGCGGTGAAACATGTCATGAGTGAAGGCCA